>NC_142928.1:30264632-30272132 GCF_046866305.1 Octopus bimaculoides
AGTCTCTTCCTGAGTAGTGGATCAACCCACTACACAGAGGATTCCAAGGTGGCAAACACAAACCAAGACAGGAAAAAATGGACAGTGAAAACAACATTCAAAAGCCGTACGGCCAAACGCAAATCTGAGGTAGAACGCTAGTAGTTCGTCTTGCCTTCACAGCGGCTGGAGTGAAAAGAAAGTTGACCACAGGTCACACGAGAGCAGAGAGGATGGTGGAGGGAGGAAGTGGAACAAGGAGGAAGGGACAGAAGGGTATAGCAGTGAAGTAGAGGCCAGGACAGAGGGGTAGATAGGAAGATAGAGGAAGATAGATAGATAAGTAGATAGAGAGGATGGTGGAGGGAGGAAGTGGAACAAGGAGGAAGGGACAGAAGGGTATAGCAGTGAAGTAGAGGCCAGGACAGAGGTATAGATAGAAAGATAGAGGAAGACAGATAGATAAATAGATAGAAAGATAGATAGATAGATAGATAGATAGATAGATAGATAGATAGATAGATAGATAGTCACGTCAGAATAATAGTAGACTTACTTGCAAAAAAGGACGTGTGCGTTCAATAATGTAATAATACAAAGAATATATATACATGTATACACACATATATGTACATACTTACATCTACATGTGTATATATATGCATATCAGGGTACAGGACGTTAGAACAATAAACTACAGACAACGGAACGAACACATAGGAAAACGGAAAGCCACTTGGAATATCCTTTCATCAGCTGTCTCTATTCTATCTAGACGTTTCGAAGATAAGACAGAACGTCCTCTAGAATAGTCTCTTCCTGAGTAGTGGATCAACCCACTACACAGTTCCGTCTACCAAATCCACTCACAAGGCTTTGGTCGGCCCGAGGCTATAGCAGAAGACACTTGCCCAAGGTGCTACGCAGTGGGGCTGAACCCGGAACTATGTGGTTGGTAAGCAAGTTACTTTCCACATAGCCACTCTTGCGCCTATTATATTTAGTTTAACCAGTTACAATATACCCTACATTCGTATATCTGTAATTCATTTTTTTCTTCAATTACGTTCTAAAATGCAAATTTTCTTGCGTTAAAGTTTTTCTTCATGTTGTTTTATTTTTCAATCGGCGCAGGAGTGGCTGTGTGATAAGTAGCTTGCTTACTAACTACATGGTTCCGGGTTCAGTCCCACTGCGTGGCACCTTGGGCAAGTGTCTTCTACTATAGCCTAGGGCCGACCAAAGCCTTATGAGTGGATTTGGTAAACGGAAACTGAAAGAAGCCTGTCGTATATATGTATATATATATATGTGTGTTTGTGTGTCTGAGTTTGCCCCCCAACCATCGCTTGACAACCGATGCTAGTGTTTTTACGTCCCCGTAACTTAGCGGTTCGGCTAAAGAAACTGATAAAATAAGTACTAGGCTTACAAAGAATAAGTCTTGGGGTTGATTTGCACGACTAAAGGCGGTGCTCCAGCATGGCCGCAGTCAAATGACTGAAACAAGTAAAAGAGTAAAAGAGTAATCGGTGTCCGATAGCCTGCAGGTCACCCCTGGGCAAGGTGTAGCATCTACTAGCCTCCCTGCTCAGGGTAACGGCGAAGACGTCGGCAGCATGGCGCTGGATGACCAACGAGGCGGAAGAGTCTCAGGTAGACCAACGGTTTGAAGACCACTGCAGCTATGCGGATGAGACATACCTGGACAACGATAGGTGCTCACTGGGTTAAGCGCTACTGCAAGGGGGAAGATAATGGCAACCCACCCCTTGCATCTGCTAACAAGAAAATGAATAACAACGGGAAGAAAAGTGGAAACGGGGTTTCGTTCGGTAGGGACTATCATTCGCTGCGGGAGATGCCCGATCGTTATCATACAACTTCAGCAACAACATAAGTTTCGACAGGGACATGGCGGAGACTGAGCTGGTGGGAAGGAGGTCGAGAGGAAGGCAGAGAAGGAAGATGTTCGACTGGATGACGAAGAGATTGAACGTGCAGAGCGAGAAAGACCTGGGTCATGTTGCGAGAGACAGAAATAAATGGAGGAACAAGCCATGATTCACCAAAGGCATGAATATGCCGAGAGAGAGAGAGAGAGAGAGTCCAATGAAGCTTTATAATAAAAGTGTTGAGTTTGTACAACTTCATCATGTTTCGTTTCTTCGATATTCATACTGTATTTTTGTGAGAATATGGGTGTTTTTATTATTAGATTGGCGATGTGCTGATTAGGTGTGGGCTGCGTGTAAATGAGGAATGAACACTCACTAAATATAACTGTAACAATGTTTAGGACGTTTCCCACGACGTTTCCCACAACGAAAGGACGTTTTCCACGACGCTATCCGGCAGCGAATGGGTGTATAAACAGAACATTTAATTTCCTGTTGCATGGCGATTATTTCGTCATCTGACATGTAGGACGCCGTGCACCTGTACAGGTAATGTTGATCTCATGGAGGGAGCGATCGTATGTGAACACAAAGATTTTATCACTATAAACAACAAGTCATCTGTGTGGTTGTTCCGCAAAAATTTGCAGAACTTCATACGTCGTCTCACGACGGGAAAGACCTTGATGTGTGTGTGTCTGTGTGTGCATTTTACTTGTTTCAGTCATTAGCGTACGGCCATGCCGGAGCATCATCTCGAAGAGTTTTTAGTCGAGTGAATCGAACCCAGTACATACATTTTGTTAATTGTGGTACTTATTCGATCGGTCTCTTTTGGCGAACCGCTAAGGTTACAGCAATGTAACCACACCGACACCGGTTGGCACATATTTGTGTGTGTGCAGGTGTGTGTGTGTATGTCTTTGCGTTCAGGCGAGTATTATGGCATTGATGTAGCAACATTTGAAATACTGTCTAGGTAAATCCAGCTGATGAAGACTAATCAAATTTACGATGACAGACGTTTTTAAAAAGCCCGAAACCTAGGGACTGGATTATCCGATTCTCAGTGGTCCATTTATATAATGGTCTTCCTGGAGGTAAGACATAATTTTTGTTTGCTGCACTCACACATCTTTGCAAGTATATACACATTGAAGCTTTACTAGAGCGTCGTAAATGCATCGACTGCTATTTCCAGTAAACATTGGTGCTTAGTTGTACCACTACGCCATATTCATATATACATATACAAACATACATACATATATATATATATATATATATATATATATATATATATATATATATATATATATATATATATATTATATTGATAGAAAAGGTAAGACAACAAAAAGAAAGAGATCTCGATATTACGTAAATAGGGGAATTTATCTGTAAGTCACATATGATATACATATATATATATATATATATATATATATATATATATATATATATATTATATTATATATAGTACAAAATTTCGAGGGCACCAAGTTATGAGTTATACAGATACATACACACACACGTCTAACACATGAAGAGAGAATAACAGGAACGCTTTAACTTCGAAGACATGGGATTAAAAATTTCTTTAGAATTCCAATTTAAAAGTTATGATTGAAATAGTCAGGCCAGTTTTTGTTCGGTCTGTTTTTTATATAATTCAAATGTATATAAATCATGCTCGGTATTATTCTTAAGATTTTATTATTATTATTATTATTATTATTATTATTATTATTATTATTATTATTATTATTATTATTATTATAATTATATATATATATATATATATATATATATATATATATATATATATATATATATATATTACTTCATATGATTCGAAATCATTTAATTTCACGCCTTTTCCAAAAAGTTTGTGACACACATTTATTACTTTCTGTAAATCTATGTGGCAGTTGTAAACGGAATATCTGCAAACATTTGTTTAAAATTGAAAAACGGGTTTTGAAATTTAGAAGCAAATCGAAAGATCTCCAAGAAACCACGCCAAAAAAAAAAAAAAAAAAATTAAATGTTGAATGCAGGTAATAAAGAAGAATAAGTATATAACGGTTGGTATATTCGCGAAAGTTGCTCGTATGTGGAATTGGTAGTTTTGAAGTGTGGAATCTCAGACTCACAGACAAAATGTAATTGACGTTAATGGGTTTTATATACGTATTTACACACACACATAGGCGCACACACACGTATGTATGAATCTATGCATGTATGTAACGATATATATATATATATATATATATATATATATATATATATATATATATATATATATATATATTATGTATTATATATACGCATGCATGTATACATATATATGTATATGTTCAAACTTTAGTTAACTACATTGTAAATATTGTGTGTGTGTGTATGTATGTCTGGTTTAATGTGTGATATTAATGTATATTTCAATAACTTATAAAAAAAATAAGTATTAAAATGAGATATAATTTAACCAGAAGTGCTCTTAAAATAAATATTTTTTCTCATATTTGTATTATACACATGTGCAAGCATACACATGCACATAGGTGCCTCTCCATACACTCACTCACACAAACACAACACAAATACATACGTATTTTCATATATATATATATATATATATATATATATATATATATACGTATGCATACACACACACATATATATATGCATATATACATATACATACACACACACACACATATATATATATACATAATATATATAAACGTACATACATGTATACATGTCTATATATATATCTATACACACATACACACACACACACACACACACACACACACACACACACACACAAACACATATATATATATATCTATTCATTTTCATGTTTTCATATTCTGCTATTGATATTCATGATGTAAGACAGATTCATAACCAACATTGGTTGACAACGGTGAGTTATGACGTTGTAAAGATTTAAATTTGAAATATACCAACCAGTAAATAGGCATAGCATTCCAAAAACAAGTTTCAGTGCACACTGCTTTCTTGGCATATATATATATATCTCAACACTCAATCAACGTTATATGCATGCATATGTGCGTATGTATACTCTGTTTATTCTCTATCTCTCTCTTCATTTTCTGTTATTCCTTTCTGTTGAAGAGCGTAGGTTCGAAACGTAAAAAACTTTCTCACA
The DNA here is from genome assembly GCF_046866305.1 of Octopus bimaculoides. Lineage (NCBI taxonomy): Eukaryota > Metazoa > Mollusca > Cephalopoda > Octopoda > Octopodidae > Octopus > Octopus bimaculoides. The sequence goes on from NC_142928.1 coordinate 30,269,697, forward strand.
TTTTCCCGAGCGTCAAACTAATACACTTGCTTGTTGTTTATAGACCTGTCTTCGTCTTTCGTTTTTCTGTAAATTTCAATTATATATATATATATATATATATATATATATATATATATCGAAACACGGAGTAGATGAAACAGGGACAACTGAAGAAGGGGTATATTCATTATGTTGCATGTCTCGTTTCTGCATTTGTTTGTTTTTGTTTTTTTTTTCGTTGTTCGAAAAAACGTTCCTTTTCTGTTTTCGTTTTTATATTTTCATTTCTCATTGTGTTTAACGTTTCTTTTTATGTCCTGTACCTATATAAGCATGTATATAAACATATATATGTAGGTATGTATATATATGTGTATATATATATATATATATATATATATATATATATATATATATATATATATATATATATATATATATATATATATATATATATGTATATATATATAAATATATAGTTTTAGAGAAAAGAACCAAAGTTCATGCACTAATCCATGAAAATCTACAGTCACATATAGAAAAATTAATAAAAGCACGATAAATAAGTATAATATAATACAAAGTAAATATCATAAGATAATATTTATATATATATATATATATATATATATATATATATATATATATATATATATATATATATATATACGTGTGTGTGTGTGTGTGTATAAATATATATAGTGGATATATTGGATATTGTATAGTGATTTATTACTGTATTAAAATTCTACATATTTGTGTGAATACTGTTGTTTAAATCAATCCTCAAAATATGCTGTACTGATTTGCAATCAGTCGTTCGGCAACTAGTCGTGAAAGTTCCTAAGCGGGGTATTAACACTGAAACGGAGGAGCATTCTAATGACATTATGTTTTTGTAACGTACATTTTGGGACAGAATTACTGACACAATGAGATAAAGACCTTTGAATTGCTGGTGTAAACCATGGAGAAATGGTGAATGAATGGGACAGAGAAGTCCATGATTTTATTTATCGACCTAGAAAAATTAATGATAAATCTACATTCGGCAGAGTTTGGGCTCAAAACACAGACAGCCAATGCAGATACTTCAAGGAAAGTTAATATTCAGCGATCGAGTAATTATGGTGGGAAATAAGTAGGTTGTTAAAATGCATATAGAGTGTTCTTTTCTAATTTTCCACCACTTCTTGCTCTCTCTATCTCTCTCTCTCTCTCTCTATCTCTCTCTCTCTCTTTCTCTCTCTCTCTCTCTCTCTCTCTCTCTCTCCCTTCTCTTTGTCTCTGTCACCCCCTCTCTCTCTCCCTATCAAGAAAAAGAATGCATTCATACGTTCTTAAACGCGTATATATACGCATACACACACACACACACGCGCCCGTGCAATGGTATGCATGTATGTGTGTATTTATGTATGTTTTTGTGCATATATGTAAGTTCTTTTCTGTTTTTAATTATTTGTAGTCTCCCTGTAAAGAAAGAGTTAGTTTCTAACAAAGGTACAAAACACCATCGTATGCAACAAAAATGTCACAATTTTGAAAAGTCTTGAATATTTTTACTTACAGATTTTCGCGTCCATATTGCATTTGTAATGCATGTGTCTTAACGTCGTCTTAAATAACTTACAGGTGTTGTAGTTCTTCTTGCTGTCAGTTGGTAAGATATATTTTGTGATGCGGTTTGAATAACGCTACATTGGTAAGTAAAAGATGTTGCTCGCATTTACAACCGAAGAAATAAACTTCACACAGAATTAGACTGGATGACTCGGAATAATTGCAGAAGAAAACATTCAAAAAGTAATTTTAAACGGTCCTCGACGCCTGTACATCTGATATTGTCAATTCAATATTATGTATTGCATGTATGCATGTATGTATGTATGTATGCATGTAGGTAGGTAGGTAGGTAGGTAGGTAGGTAGGTAGGTAGGTAGGTAGGTAGGTAGGTAGGTACTAATGGCTAGATGATGGTGACCAACTGGACAACTGATTAGAGTTATTAAGCAAGAACAATAATACTCTCTCCAAGGAGCACCCACTCAGTTTTTCCGTCTACAAAATTTCTCTCAAAGAGTTTTGGTCGAATCGGGTCTGTAGTTGGAAAACTCAAACCACGTAGATCTAAGCGAAATTAAATAGATAACCATACTTGCGCCCATCTACAGCTAGTTTTGTGTATCGACCGTTAAGTAACAAGCCCCGTGTACAACAACTTTAATGCACTGGCAATTGACTTAGAATTCCTATAAAGTTAGATTTGGCCATTAACATAGCGCACATAGGCAGCAAGTTTAGTGTGTTATCCATACACAAATTGCTTATACACTAATTCTCTATATTGGCCATATTTATAGCCTACACAAGTACGTTATTAATTCTTTTTTTTTTTTTTTTGTCAGAGTTATACATAGTCATGTACATTTTTATTAGACCGTAGACATAGTG
>NC_142928.1:30277132-30304632 GCF_046866305.1 Octopus bimaculoides
CTCTACATAGTTTCCATCTCTCAGCTTTCACTCACAAGGCAATAGCCCACCAGAGGGTGTGCTAAAACTTTTCCGAATGCAGCAGATTGGAAAGGAACCTGAGCATACGGAATTATACAGCGCTGAACTTCTTAAATATATTTGTATATTTCTATACATCTACCTATGTAAATGCTCTTGCGTACGTGCACGTGTACACATGCGTCCGTGTATAACTATATGTAAGCTTGTTTTAGTCCTTAGAAGAGCTGGTGAAAAAAACCACATTATAGAAAGGTAATTGGAAAGACAAAGAATTTTCTTTTCTACTCTCGGCACAAGGCCCGAAATTTATGTGGAGGAGGCTAGTCGATTAGATCGACCCCAATACGCAACTGGTACTTAATGTATCGATCCCGAAAGGATAAAAGGTAGAGTCGACCTCGGCGGAATTTGAACTCAGAACTTAAAGACAGACAAAATACTGTAAAGCATCTCGCGCGGGGTGCTAACGTTTCTGCCAGCTCGCCGCCTTAGAAAGACAGATAACGAATATTGATGGATCTTCGAGTGGTTTGTTCCTAAGATTCCTGAGTTGCCGTTAAGGCTTTAGATAGTAAGCTAGCAAGCTAGCTGCTTTTCCAGCTAGGTAGTTGAGTTGTTGGATGGGAGTAGGGAATCATAGCGGATCGTCTGATGGATTATGGGGTGGGACTGGAAAAGTAACTGACGGACAAATGGATTCATGTGTGCGGATTCGTTGACGTATTGACATGTGTGTGATGAATGGACGGATGGATGGATTGACGGTTGGATGGCTGAATGTTAGATGTATGCATAAACGCATAGACAAATAGACATATAAAAAAAAAACGTTGTAATCGTGGAATACACACACACACACACACACACACAAACGCGTATATATATATATATATATATATATATATATATATATATATAGAGAGAGAGAGAGAGAGAGATAGATAGATAGATAAAACTTACTTGGAAATGGATGCGTGGCGTTCAATCATATAATAATATAAATAATATATATATGCATATGTACATACGTATATGTATATACTTACATATATACGTTATACACGTGCATTGTCCACATATGCATGTGGATATACGTATATACGTAAGCGTGTACATATACGTATGTATATATGCATATATATATGTATATATATATATATATATATATATATATATATATATATATATATATATGTGTGTGTGTGTGTGTATATATACATACATATATATACACATATACATATATATACATATATATATACCTATACATATATATATACATATATACATATACATATATATATATATATATATATATATATATATATATATATATATATATATATATATATATATATATATATATATATATATATATATATATATATACCTATGTATGTAAGTATGTATGTATGTATGTATGTATGCATGCATGTATGTATGTATGTACATATTCATAGACATATAGGGAAAAAAACATCAATTCTTCAACAGAATTCAGAAGAAAAAGTGATAGATATGTGTAGAAAAAACATTACTTCTTTAACAGAATCTAGGAGAAAAAGTTACTACAGAAGAACGATTGAAGTACGAAGAGATGAAATACAAAGAACACATAAAAATAATATCACCGATATGGAAATAAAAGAAATACCGTAAAAAATAAGATAGATGCAAACATTCCACAAAAAATATATTTAAAATAGTAATCTTTCTACTATAATGTAACGAATGTGTGATATAAAGGAATATAAGGAGAGGGGATAGTGTCACAAAAGAAATAAATGGATAGATAGATAGATAGATAGATAGATAGATAGATAGATAGATATGGGGGAAAAAAGGAGAAATACAAAGAGGGAAGATGAAAGGAAGTGCAAAAAAGACAAAAGGTTATGACACCGCTGTGTATTCTTTGAGATGGTCGTTACGAGACTGGAGGCTGTGAAATATGTAGGTATGCTTTTTTACCTTTTAACACAGATATATATATATGTATATTTATATACGTAAGTATATATATATATATATATATATATATATATATATATATATATATATATATGCATAGTACACAGACATGCTTGTATAGACTACATCTGTGCAAATGTCTATGTGTGTGAGAGAGAGAGAGAGTGTGTGTGTGTGTTGTGTGTGTGTGTGTGTGTGTCTATATGTGAGTGCTTGTTCATTAGAAAGAGGGATACCTCGAACTAAATAAAAGAACTTAATACTAGTTTACACTAGATTAAACTAGATTTATTGATATCTGTTGACAAACGTACAATCTGTTTCGTATTTTATGAGAATTTCAAAACACTGGCCAGAGTGTTGAATTGCTGGGTATGTAGAGACGAATTTAAGCATGAATTGTTATCATGAAAGACAGGAAAAAAAAACAGCCAGACCAGCATCTAATACGGTGATTTTAGCCAACGCCAGTTATGAGGATTAACAGTGCATATATATATATATATAGATATATATATATATGTATATATATATATATATATATATATATATATATATATATATATATATATATATATATATATATATATATAATACAATATAATCATAAATATACAGGGATTAGCTTGAGTTGCTTCTCCAACATACTGAAAATTTAGAAATAGCAGTCAAAGAACTACTGATTCCAAACTACAAATTTTTCTCTAACGGATGGCGATATTACTTATTGACGATTCCCTGCCCTTATTTCTGTATATTTTATAATACAATATATATATATAGAGAGAGAGAGAGAGAGGAAGCGAGAGAGGGAGAGAGAGATATAGATAGATAGACACATAAATATAAATATACACACACATATATATATTCATACCTATATATGTACATATATATATATGTGTATATATGTACATATATATATGTATATCATATATATATAAAACATAGCATACATAGATATATATAATATATATATATATATATATATATATATATAAACATATATATACTTATATATACTTATACATATATATGAATGGAATAGAATCGGTTTCAGCTCATGAGCTGTGGCCATGCTGGGGCACCGCCATTTAGTGTTGCTACATAACTTTTACGTACACGTGTCTATTATCTTCCTTTTTGTCTCTTTATTACACGGTTCCTCTAAAGAACTCATGTCCCCCAAATCATTACTCTCCTGATTAGAAGACTGGATTTTATAAATTTGAACCTCCCGAATATTAATCCGATATTCATTTGTTATACGTTTCTACTACCTTCTACCCACTCATTTTGTCCCAAATATAAATTTAACAGTAGAAGCAATTAGATATAGAAATAGACGAATCGCTAAGTTTATGAATAACTACCTTAGGAGTTTATTAGTTAAGTGACTCAACTATATTGGGAATCCTGCTGTCAGACACAATAAATTTTAAACATAATCTGAGGCAATTTGTCGGGTACAATAGCTTTTGATCGTATTTTTACCAAAAATGACTACAATTTGAAAATATGTAGTTATAATTTATATATGAAGGAGTTTTAGTGAGAAATCGAAGACTCTATTCTAGAAATAATCTTATCGTTTATCGACAACATACCAAGAAGATATATACGATCAGTTTTATTGTATTGCTGTGTTATTACTTTGTTACTTTGCCTCTTATTTTAGTTTGGACGTGTATGTGTGTATATATACATATGCATATTTATATCCGCATATAAACTTTCCGATAATTTGTTTAGTCTTTTTGTTATTTATATACACTCCATTTATGTAGGTATATATAGGTATGTGAGTATGTTGCGGATAAGAAGGCGTTATGTTTATTAATAAATGAGTATTCCGCTATGATATAGCAGCTTGAAACGAACATCTACACCTCGAAAAATATATCGGCAAATATCTTGTGAATTCTTAGTAAAAACGGAAAGCATTGGGTACTATAAGACAATTCCCTAGAATTAGTAATTATCCCATACGTAAAAACTAAGAACTTGCTCTTCTTTTCGCTCGGTTGCTAAACAAGTAATCTGCTATGAAGAAAAGAAAGAAAAAACATACGCATTCCATGAATTTCCTCGGGACTGTAATTATTTTAATCTTTAAATAAGTCACAGGTTGTATCATGCTGTTGATTTCTGAAAAGAAATACAAAGTATAATACATGATTATCACAGGCTAAAAATTTGAAGAACTTCGTAATATGAATACTCTCTGAATGTTTTCCTTTATAATTCCCTAATATCAAATTCTAATATCTATTTGCAGAAATTTAATTTAAAGTGCTACTTAAAGTTTGAAAAAGCAGGCGAAATGCAAAGATAGTTTAAAGGGGGCCTTCAAAGAGATCTATCTACACGGCTTAACATCGCTCGAATTAGAAATAAATTTGACACAGATGGAACTGTTCAGAATGTCTATAAGAGACGTTTCTAAAGGCTTCAGACATCGTCGATTCCCACAAAGCAAAAAAAAAGTACTAGATACGTATTGCCAGAGTTCAAGAAAATACGTGTTGTAAGCGGGCCATAAGAAAAGAATTTTAAAATAAAGTATCTATCCTGTTTGAAACGCTGTCATTCGAAACACTACTTTTCAAGAGTAGCCCATGCTCTCAATGGAGGTGGTCCGGGTCGAGGAGTGAAGTTTTGCGAGTGGTACTTCGCAAGATATGTAGAAGATGCACACTTTCCATCAAATATTGTTTGGATTGACGAGGACGCATTTGAATTAACCGCCTCGTTTGCACATACCGGAGACCTGAGAATCCACATATTACGGAGGAACATCATATTAATTTACTTAGCGATCCGGCTTATCATCAAAAGGATTAATTAGGCCATTATATTGAACCTACAGCAACAATCTACCATGTCAAGCATTAAAGGAGACTTTGAATGTGTGCAGTTATCTTTCCATCGTGATGGGTCTCCCTCTCAATACCATAGTAAAATAATTGCCTACCCTGATGAGGTTTTGCCAGACAGGAAGGAGCACTGGAGGAAGATATTCACTATAATACTTTCTGAATTCACCGGACTTCACACCACTGAGTGCTTTTTTTTTATGCGAATTCTTAAAATATTAAATTTACGGTAATAGAAAAAAAATGAGCGACTGTCGACGAACTGAAAGCAGCTTCTGAATGAAAATATACACAACTATCAAAAGAAATATTTCTTGATGTTCGCAATTCCTTTGCCCCGAGTTTCAGTTGTGCCTAAACCAGAACAGTTTGAAATTAGGCAAGAGCAGTCAGCAGTTTGAAAAGAGGCATTTAATCGAAAATACAATATTGTCTGTAGATTGTATTAAATGTATTTTAATAAATATGAATTTTATGATCATCCAATGTACGTTTATTCAGGACACCTAAATGTACATACATAGATGCATATATATATATATATATATATATATATATATATATATATATATATATATATATATATATATATATATATATATATATATATTGTTGTACTTGGGGATGGTCATATTGCCAGTTTAGCCAATAAAAACACACGCACTGTATATTTGGTGTTAATTTTCTTTTTTTTTTTTTTTTCAGCTTTATATTACATTAATCTTAATCTTAATCTTATTTCGGCCAGAGTTCTTTCGTCACACTTCTGTGACCTCATCAGTGGTCCTTTGTTTCCTTCTTCTTTCTTATGTGTGTCTCACCTTGCTAACTATCAGCCATTTTGTATTTTGTATTCCTATTGTATGTGTCTACGCATGCGTGTCCTTCAATGTGTCTGTGTCTTTTGTAAGTGCATGTGTGTATGGGGAGTGTCTGTATCACCTATATTCTCTGTTAATACGTGTTCGTTTGTATTAGTTTTTATTTATTTATATGTTCATGTGTGTGTGTGTGTGTTTTTTTTTTGTTTTTTTTGTGTTTAATTAAATTTTGTTAACGTATGTAGTATTTAATTCCATTTGTTTATCTATGTATTGTATTATACTTTGTTCCTATTATTGGTTTATGGGTAACATGTTGTCACAAGCTGTGGTTTGTTAGTGGCGTATGTTAGTGTTCCATTCTAGTTTCCTATTCAGGCTAGGTTTCCCTTCTATTATGTGTGTAGCTTCAGTAATTTGTCTAAGTGCTGCATCACTGCTATGTGTAGATAAGATTTTAATTTCTATGTTGTTGATTGAGCCTCTATGTTCTTGCTCAGCGTGCTGGTACAGAACTGATGAGTTCTTCCCTTCCTTAAGTTCCCTCCAATGTACGTTTGCCCGCTCCCCTATACTCCTTGCTGTTTCGCCTACATATGTCGTTGTCTTATTTCTGCATCGTCCCTCTGTACATCTTATACTATAGACCACATTTCTGGTTTTGCAGTTCGTTTGTGAGCTAAATCTACATACGATACAGTTCCTATCAGTGCAGGGGGTTCTACTGAAAGGGTATGTTCTACTGATAAGGGATTTGATAGGGTTGCCTGGTCTTTCAACAACCTTAATTCTTAGCTTAAGTTTGTCTAGGGCCCTTCTAAAGCGGTACGCCAGTTCGCCTCTAGGGGTGGTGTCGACGAACATGACGCTTTGGTACTTGTGGCTATTGTACCATGAGCTTGCCTTCCCTATTTTCTTCTTAGTTCTTTCTATGGTGTTCCATGATTTGCTCCTATAGAGTGGGCAAATCCCATTCCTATCGTTGCGTTTGATTGTTTCAAACTTCTTCATAGCTCCTTTGTAAACCCTGATCCTTTCTTTATGGCTGTAACCCGAGAACTGCATGCGGTGGACGAAATGTTGTATATGTCTCTTTAATTCTGTAGGGTCGCACATGCAGGAGACATTTCGCATTACTCTGACGAGGTCTGCCATCAATATGTTGAATTTGGCATTGTCCGCAATAGCCGAGTTCCGGTGGATCAGGTACTTGGAGGCCATAGGTTTTGTATAGTGTGAATGGAGGATTCTGGTTTTATTGTTCTTAGTTTCTAGCCAGAGTTCAGTATCTAATACAGGTAATCTATGGTTAGGGTGTTTAGTAGGGTAGTCTATCGTAACTCTAATACTCTGGTGGATGGAGTTAGCTATTTGCTGGATGCTCTCCATAGTCTTAGTTTCTATTTCTATTTCAGGGGTACTCTCTTGTGGGGGTGTCTTTACCACTAAGTTGATATCATCGACATATCGAGAGTACACATTCACGAGTATGGAGTTCTGTGTCAGGCGTTCCTTAAGCCTTCTGTCCCACCATACCATGAAAAGATTGGCCACATCACCGGCGATACTAACCCCGATGGCTGCCCCCTCGTCCTGGGCGTATAATTTGTTGTTAAATTTAAAGGTGTGGCCTTTTAGGGTGACCTTTATACTAGCTCCTAGTGCATGTGCGATCATTTTCTTTACCTGGTGGATTTTAGTGGGGGTCCGTATGGCTCTGGTCCATCCACTCCATCTCTCTATAGGGGTCTTCCTAGCCATAGAGGTAATTGTGGGTGGTCTACCTCTTAGACGTCTACTAGGGCAGATATCTCTAAGGTCGTATCTATCTAGATATGCATCGTCATATGTCAATCTAAGTAGGAGGCCCAGTTCTTCTGTGTTGACTTTTTGGAACTCTACTTCGCTCTCGTTGATCATTTCCACGCACTTTTCCACTGCAAAATCCACGTCGATAGATGGGTATAGTGATACCACATCCATGCTACCCACTATACACCCTGTCAGGTTGCAAGTGTTGTTGCAGTCGTTGATCCTGCTGAGGAGATCTTCCGTGCTGTCACAGACATCAGGTGACATCTGGATTATGGGGCGTATGATCATTGAGAGGAAGTAGGAGATCCTGTAGTTACTAGCGACATTCGCTCCACAGACTGGTCTTGTTGGTGGTCCCACTACAGGATTACTTGTTACTTTGTGGTCCTTACGGAGCCCATACAGCGTCGGGATATCATTGTTCCAGGCTTGGAAGTTGTTGGCTGTGCGCTGGTTACAGCCATAAAGAAAGGATCAGGGTTTACAAAGGAGCTATGAAGAAGTTTGAAACAATCAAACGCAACGATAGGAATGGGATTTGCCCACTCTATAGGAGCAAATCATGGAACACCATAGAAAGAACTAAGAAGAAAATAGGGAAGGCAAGCTCATGGTACAATAGCCACAAGTACCAAAGCGTCATGTTCGTCGACACCACCCCTAGAGGCGAACTGGCGTACCGCTTTAGAAGGGCCCTAGACAAACTTAAGCTAAGAATTAAGGTTGTTGAAAGACCAGGCAACCCTATCAAATCCCTTATCAGTAGAACATACCCTTTCAGTAGAACCCCCTGCACTGATAGGAACTGTATCGTATGTAGATTTAGCCCACAAACGAACTGCAAAACCAGAAATGTGGTCTATAGTATAAGATGTACAGAGGGACGATGCAGAAGTAAGACAACGACATATGTAGGCGAAACAGCAAGGAGTATAGGGGAGCGGGCAAACGAACATTGGAGGGAACTTAAGGAAGGGAAGAACTCATCAGTTTTGTACCAGCACGCTGAGCAAGAACATAGAGGCTCAATCAACAACATAGAAATTAAAATCTTATCTACACATAGCAGTGATGCAGCACTTAGACAAATTACTGAAGCTACACACATAATAGAAGGGAAACCTAGCCTGAATAGGAAACTAGAATGGAACACTAACATACGCCACTAACAAACCACAGCATGTGACAACATGTTACCCATAAACCAATAATAGGAACAAAGTATAATACAATACATAGATAAACAAATGGAATTAAATACTACATACGTTAACAAAATTTAATTAAACACAAAAAAAAAGCACACACACACACACACACATGAACATATAAATAAATAAAAACTAATACAAACGAACACGTATTAACAGAGAATATAGGTGATACAGACACTCCCCATACACACATGCACTTACAAAAGACACAGACACATTGAAGGACACGCATGCGTAGACACATACAATAGGAATACAAAATACAAAATGGCTGATAGTTAGCAAGGTGAGACACACATAAGAAAGAAGAAGGAAACAAAGGACCACTGATGAGGTCACAGAAGTGTGACGAAAGAACTCTGGCCGAAATAAGATTAAGATTAAGATTAATGTAATATAAAGCTGAAAAAAAAAAAAAAGAAAATTAACACCAAATATACAGTGCGTGTGTTTTTATTGGCTAAACTGGCAATATGACCATCCCCAAGTACAACAACATCTGTTTCAACACACGATTTCACATAAAAAATCTTGCAAAACAAATATATATATATATATATATATATATATATATATATATATATATATATATATATATATATATATATATACATGTGTGTGTGTGTGTGTGTGTGTGTGTGTGTGTGTGTGTGTGTGTGTGTGTGTGAAAAGAGAGAGAGAGAGAGGGAGAGAGAAAGAGAGAGTTCAAATTTACTGAGAACTAAAGATGAAGACGGGTGAGGGAACAACAAGCAGATGAAATAGTTTGACGCTCGGAAAGAATGGAAAAAGTCTTAACGTTTCGAGCCTACCCTATTCGACAGAAATGAATGAGAGGAAGAAAAATAGAGAGAGAACGCAAAAAAATAACGGAGAGAGAAACAAATGTGTAGGGTAGAGGAATCAGAACCCTTTACCAACACTATAACTACCACAGAAGAACACACAAGAAAAATAAAAGAAAAATCATGAAATCTTACAATCAACAACCGCCATTTTTAACTATTACTAACTTATTTTTACCTTGTAGCGTACATTTGGAAGCTCAAGGAATATCATTAATAATATGTACATATGTTTACCTGTAGACTTTGAAAAATATGTATATCACTTCTAGTATGTGCAAATATATCATATTTCGTTGTATGAATAACAGCAAACTATGATAAAAAATAGTATAAAAGCCGCTTTATAAATGCTTAAGTATGGATCTGTCCACGTGCGTGCATATGTCTGTGTATGTGTGTATGGAAAGATTTTTACCTGGACGTTGGTATTTTTTACTTCCTTTTTTCTTCAATTTTTTATTCGGTTTGTGGAAGTTTTTTTTTTTCTTGTCTTCTATTAAGTTGAAAGAGTTTGACAATACTACATGGCTGTGATTATTATGTAGAGTGTACAGATTGCCTGTATATGTACATGTGCTTACGTATAAATGTGTGTGTGTTTGTGTATGTGTATATGTATGTATGCATTTCTACACTACATAAATATATATATATATATATATATATATATATATATATATATATATATATATATGCATGTGCAAGCAATGTAAATAGATATCTAAAAAAACAAATAGGAGTTTAAGAGGAAGAATTACTGTACAAACGTTGTTAAAGATGAAACTAAATAGATTTTCATTGTAGACTGTTCTTTACCTAAGGATTTTGTATTTCATCTCTTTTCTTTTGTCACCGACAAACACATGAGCATACACGTATGTGCGAACACAGTGACACACCTACATATACGTATGCATAAACATACACATATACATACATACATATATACATATACTGCCTTTTTTTATATCGCATATATATATATATATATATATATATATATATATATATATATATATATATATGCGCATACACATTTTTACATACATGCGATACTCTTATGCTTAAGCAAATACGCAGACACAAAAAGCATATGTGCGAGTGTATGTGTATGTATGTATGCACGTATGTATATGTATATATATATATATATATATATAAAATACATATATATATATGTATATGTATATATATAGATTCTTTTATTCTTTTATGTATACGTATATATGTATATGTATATAAATGCATACGTATATGTATATTTGTATACATGAATGTATACATATGTGCATGTATATTTATATATATATATATATATATATATATATATATATATATATATATATATGTATATATATATATATATATATATATATATATATATATATATATATATATATACTTATATTTATATATTCGCAACATGCATAATTGTTCATGTGTGTGTGTTAGTGTGCGTGTGCGTGAATGTGTATACATATATACACACAGACTCATACATGCATATCTGCATACAGATATCTGTATATGCATTTATGATTATGTGACATGAACCTGTTTCTTTTTCCATATGAGTGTGCATATGAAGGTAAAAAAATGTGTGAACGATATAAAAAAAAAAGCAGTATAAAATATAACATATCTTATGTAGAATGAAAAAAAATTATAAATATAAAAAAAATATCAACAATATTACAAGATGTTAGTATGATCAAACAAGCATCTAAGGAATATTTTACTATAGAAAACTGTTGCGAGTAGGTTTCTTTTCTTCTTAACGCCATTTTTTTTTCGTCCCCTCGCCATTTATTTTTTATGTATTATTACTATTTTATTTTTTAAAAAAAGTAACGTTTTAGAGAAATAGGAAATGCAAGTAAAACTATGTAAATGATACAAAAAACACTACATAATAATAATAATAATAATAATAATAATAATAATAATAATAATAATAATAATAATAATAATAATAATAATAATAATAATAATAATAATAATAATAATAATAATAATAATAATAATAATAATAATAATATTAATAATAATAATAATAAATTGTTTCTATGAACGATTTCTATTGCGGAAATACCATCTGATATCAAATAACGTTTCTGTGGCTTTATAGGTAGGTCGATGCGAAGTTGTATCGAATACGATGAGTATTGCTATAAGACACCCCGCTTCGATAGCAAGACCTATGTCATTGAAGTTTTTATCAAAATTATTCTCATTCACACGGGAAAAAATTATGAGTGTGTGTATATGTATGCGAGAGAGTGTGTGTGTGTGTAGATAGGTATGCGTTCGTGTATGTGTGTAAGTATAGGTTTTTCTTCGAGACTATTTGAGTTCTTCAGATAATTCAAGGCGGTCACTAAAAAAGCGACAAGACTCTTCAGTGCTTGAGTCAAGTCAGTTTCAAAGATTTGTGAATATATGAATTGCTGTGTGTATATAGGCAGGTGTAAGTGTATATACGCTTGCACTCATGAGATGTGTGTGTGTATGTTTCAAATACACATGTGTGTGCTTGTGTGCTTCCTCTGCATGTGAACATTTATGCAACGCGCTCTTGTATTTGTACGCCGTATGTGCATATGTATGCATGCTTGTATGTATGTATGTATGTATGTATGTATGTATGTATGTATGTTTGTATAAACGCTGGCATGAATGTGCAGTTAAGAAATTGGCCTTGCAACCATGCGGTTTAAGGTTCAGTCCCATTGCGTTGCCCCATGGACAAGTGTCGTTTACTATAGCTTCAAGCTGAGCAATTCTATGTGAGTAAATCTCACAGACAAAAATTGCGTGGAAAACAGTCGTGTGTGTGTGTGTGTGAGTAAGTGAGTGTATGTGTATGTGTGTGAGTGTGCGTTTCTGTATGTGTCTGTCCACTCCACTGCTTGACAACCAACCGGGTGTTGGTATGTTTACATCGCTGTGAATTAACGGTTCGGCAAAACAAACTACATGGAATAATACCAGACATAAAAATAAGTACTCAGGTCCTTTTTTTTTTTTTCTCAGCACGGTCGCATTTCAAATACTGATGCAAATAGGAGAAAAGAAGAGTAACGGTGGTAGGAAGTTAAGCTTTAACTTCAGATAAATGAAAGAATAACCTCTAAACAAGAAACGACTGCAATTTTCTTTCGCTTCTGCATCTAAAAGCATTTAGATACACAAAATTTATGCACAGACATACAGACGTTTGTATACATATATATATATATATATATATATATATATATATATACTGGCCGAGGTAAGTTTGGTTATGCTTTCAGATTGTGTCGAGGCATAATGTTCACTCATTCATACTTGCGCGGTTTGCTAGCGTAGTCGAATGTACTACTGGAATATCATACCGATGACGGAAATTGAAATTTATCATTCATAATCCAGAAACGCGTCTATGATTAACTTTAAATGGTTAGTTTTCATTGTTTTTTCTTCTTGCTTTTGCCTTTGTGAGTTACAAGTAATGCTATCTGTTGGAGTCTCAGCTTTTTTAGCTGCTATTTCTGAACTTCGGTATATGGTGAAGCAAATGCTTGCTGATCCCTTAATTATGTTTATACTTTTATATATATGTAGTCAATGTGCCAGAAGAAAAAATTTGATAGAATGTAGTGAAAGATCATTATGGATTCTTGTTTACTATAAAAGCTGTAGGTACAAGGAGAAATAGAAATAATTGAGAATATAAGGATAAGTGGGAAATACGATAACAAATATGAAGATTAAGGAAGTATTATACTTACGAAGTCCACTGTTAAAAAAACTAAAAAAAATCTAAGAAAACTAAAAGTATCTACGCCAATTTACACCAGTAAATTCTCAGTAAAGTATGAAGAATCAACGTTAGGAGTCATTTTGGAAACCACTCCAATTAAAACCGTACCCACATTCAACCCTTTACACACACACACACACACGCATAAATATATATGTATATATGTGTGTGTCTGTGTGTTTATATACACGTATATATATATATATATATATATATATATATATATATATATATATATATATATATATATGGGAGAGAATATACAAAAAATAACAACAGACGAGGACAGGTGGTGTAAATAACAGAAGTATATATTAGTATGACGCTCGGGAATACGGAAAGTCTTTGACGTTTCGAGCTACGCTCTTCAACAGAAAGAATACGGAGACAAGGAGAAAAACACGGAGAAAAAAAATTGAATAGTGTTCAGTCAACGGTCAATCATAATAATGGCCGATCATAACAATGACTGACCGGAAGTTAGAAATTCTTATTTCAGGAGAGCTAAGAAAGGGGGAGATAACAAACGGTGATCGGGAACGAGGGGCTGTGTGTGGGAGGTAGACTGCTGGTGATCTTGACGTATGTAGTGTGAAAATGGGGGAAGGGAGAAAGGGAGAAAGTAGTTGGTCAGTTGTAGTGTGTGCGTGGTGTGATGCGAGGGTATTGGTGTGGTGTGCGTGGTGTGATGCGAGGGTATTGGTGTGGTGTGATGTGAGGGTGTTGGGAGGTGGGGAAGGCATGGGTGGAGTGTGGGGTAGAGGTAGGGGTCTGTGGGTAGGGTGGGGTATGTGGGTAGCGGTGGGTGGTGGGTGTGAGGAATTGGATAGGGTGGAGTGGGAAGGTAGAGTAGGAGTGTGTTGGGGTGTGGTGGGATGAGCTTATGAGGGGGTGTTGACGAGGAGGGAGAAGGGGAAGGTGGATGTAAGAGAGGGGGAAGATGGGTATGGGAGGGGACAGGAAGAGAGGAGAGAGAGTGGGTATAAGAGAGGGAAGGGGGATTGAGAGAGGGGGAAGGTGGGTATGGGGGGAGAAAGAGGGGAAGGTGGGTATGGGGGGAGAAAGAGAGGAAGAGAAAGAGAGGAAGAGAAAGAGAGGAAGAGAAAGAGAGTGAGAGAGAGGGGAAGAGAGTGAGAGAGTAAGGGTGAGAGAGTAAGAGAGTAAGAGTGTAGAGAGTAGGAGAGTAAGAGTGTAGAGAGTAAGAGTGAGAGAGGGGGGAGTACGAGAGAAGAGAGTGAGAGAGAGTAAGAGAGAGGAGAGAAAGAGTAGGGGTGAAGAGAAGTGGGAGTGAAGAGAAGTATGAAGAGAGGTGAAGAGACGTACAAAGAAGTAGGAGTCGGAGGAAGAGGTGGGGGAGGGGAGAGATGGGTGGTAGGAGGGAGGGTGGGGGAGAGAGACAGGAGGAGGGGGTTAGATGAAGAGTGGAGGGGAGTTGAGCCCATGTGGCGCAAAGGAGCGAAGATAGAAGATTAATCCCTGTTCACGGCGCAAACGGGAGTCCGGATGGCCCCTGTGCATGGACAATCCAAACACAGACAGGTGTTGCCGCAAGGAGTGGCCGGCAGAACGGAAGTGGCGTGACACCGGGGTGTCATTGCCGACGTTGATATCTCGGAGGTGTTCCGCGAATCGGTCGGCCAGGCGGCGCCCCGTTTGTCCGATGTACAGGGATTGGCAGAGAGAGCAGGAAAGGCAATATATGATGTTGGTAGACGTGCAGGTGAAGGAGTCGGTGATGCGATAGGGTCGGTGATGGGTGCTGGTGAGGAGGGTGGTGTTGGAGAGGTAAGGGCAAGTGCGGCAGCGTGGGCGGGAGCAGGGGAACGAGCCAGGTTGGGAGGTTGGGTTGGGGAAGAAGCTGTGGACCAAGAGGTCCCGTAGGTTGTGGGCTCGTTTGAAGGAGGGGAGGGGTCGATTAGGGAAGATGTGGGAGGTGGAGGGGTCGGACTGGAGGCGCCGAAAAGCTCGGAGAATGGAGCGTTGGAGGGGTAGGGTGGTGGGATGGTAGGTGAGGGGAAAAGGTAGGCGGGAAACGGCAGGGCGGGTTCGGGGGGAGAGAGCAGATGCACGGTCCACAGAACGTGCTCTGGCAAGGGCGGTGTGGATGGTGGTGGGTGGATATCCACGCAGGCTAAAGTGGTGAGCCATGAGTTGAGACTGAGTCTCAAAGTCATGGCTGTCGCTACAAAGTCTGCGTAGACGGAGGAATTGGGAATAGGGGATGGAAAGTTTTGTGTGTCTAGGGTGGGAGGAGGAGAAGTTGAGATAGGAGTGTGAGTCTGTGTGTTTGTAGTGGATGGAGGTGCTAAGGGCGGAGTGGAGGATGCTGACCGAAATGTCGAGAAAGGGGACAGAGGTGTCAGAGACAGTACAGGAGAAGTGGAGGGCAAGATGGAAAGATTGAACGAAAGAGAGGAACGAGTCAAGATGTTCGCGGGAGAGAGAGGTGGCACCGATACAGTCGTCGATATACCGACCGTATAGTTCGGGAGTGGGACCAGTGAAACTGGAGAATATTTGGGCCTCAACATAACCAACGAAGAGGTTCGCGTAGTTAGGGCCCATTCTGGTCCCCATGGCCACTCCCGAGGATTGCTGGTAGATATCTCCCGCGAACGAGAAGCAGTTGAGAGATAGGACAAGTTCGTCCAGACGAATGAGTGTGGAGGTGTCGGGTTGTGGGTTGGGGCGTTGGTCTAGAAAAAACTTCAGGGCACGCAGCCCCTCGTCGTGGGGGATCACTGTATAGAGGCTCTGGATGTCTAGAGTGAAGAGAAGCTTAGAAGGGCCGGGAGGGAAAGAGAAAGAGTTGAATAGACGAAGCGCGTGGTTAGTGTCATGAATGTGGGAAGGGAGAGAAGCCACTAGGGGGGCGAGGACACGGTCTAGGTATTTTGAGATAAGCTCGGTGGGGCAGTTGCAGGCGGAGACGATGGGGCGGCCAGGGTTGTTCGGTTTATGGATCTTGGGGAGGAAGTAAATGGTGGGGGTGCGTGGGGTGCGAACAATAAGGTTGGAGGCGGTGGCGGGGAGACGGGAGGAGAGGATGAGGTCATGGATAGTGGAGGACACAGTCTGTTGGTAGCTGGGCGTGGGGTCGGAGGGCAGAGGGCGGTAGAATGAGGTATCTCGAAGTTGACGGAGAGCTTCGGCCTCGTAGAGGTCCGCGCGCCATACTACCACGGCTCCACCCTTATCAGCCGGTTTTATGATGATGTCCGTGCGGCGTCGGAGGGATCGAAGGGCCGAGAGTTCGGCTGGGGAGATGTTGAGTCGAGATGGACGCCTGGAAAAGTTAAACCGGCCCACAGCGCGTTGGCAGGCGCCCGCGAAAAGATCAACTGCCTGGAACTGGCCAGGAGCAGGCGTCCACTGGGATGGTCGTCGGCCAAGGTCAGTGAAGCAGTCCTCGTTGGGTGCGGGTGGTGTGTTATGGAAAAGCGCACCCAACCTAACGCGGCGCACAAAGCTGTGGACATCAGCACGGGTTTGAAATTCCTTGCAGGATGGAGTGAGTGGGATGAAGCGCAGACCCCTACTGAGGACGGAGCGCTCCGCCTCAGAGAGAGGAAGATCTGGGGGAATGGTAACGACAGGCTGAAGTGGAGAAGGGGTGGGTGGAATAGAAGTAGGAGGGGATGAAGTAGGGTTAGGAGGGGCGGTCGGGATGGTGGAGGGCTGGGAGGGAGGGGGTGGAGTGTGTGTGGGAGAGACAAGGGTGGTTGGGTGTGGGTGGGGAATGCACATCAGGGATGGAGAAGGGTGGTGGAGGGGTTGGGGTAGTGGCATCGGGTGTAGAGGAATGGAGGAGTGAGTGAAGTTTGCGGAGCTTAGTGTCGGTAAGAAATGCATGAAAGAGATGATTAAGTTGAATGATAAAGCGCAATGTATTTTGAGCATGGGAGGGTGACAGAGAGGAGAAAAATATGGAAAAGGCTGGAGGAAGAAGGCGGTCGATAGTGTGGATTTTAGAGAGATTGGAGCGAATGGTGGCCCGCATAAGGCGGTAGGATGTGGTGCGGAGTATGGGTAGAATGGTGGTAGAAGAGTGGAGAGTGGGGTGGAAATGGAGGCGGAAACCCTTAGGGATGAGGCGGTGATGTAAGCAGCGACTGAGAAACGTAATATGACTAGAGAAACGAGTCTTCTTGAATATGAGTAAGGAGAGTCGTATAGTAGGTTGAAAGTATAGAGAGGGTAGTGTGCGGAGGTATAGTTTTAGGCGGTTGTGGAGAGTGAGTTGGAAAGATTTGTAGTCAGGCATGATGGAACGAGAGAGAAAAGAAAATTAGACGTGGGAAGGAGAATTACAACAGGTGTGGTGGAAAAAAAACAAGCGTGATGAGAAAATTGGACGTGGAAAAAAGGAAAAAAAAGAGAATATATATATATATATATATATATATGTATATATATATGCGAATTGGTGGCGTGAAATTCAGACAAATTCATGGAGAAATGCAAGGTGTTTTAGCTGATGTTTTAACACCTGATGAAATGCATTGCGTGTCTGTTCCCATTCAGTGCGCTCTGAGTTCAAATTCCACCAAGATCCAAGATCAACATTCGTTTTCATCTTTCATGTTCAATATGAAAATTACCAATCTAGGGCAGAAGAATGGCGGGATTAGAATAACGTGAGACCCGATACATTCTAGTATTCATTCCGGTTCACTGAATTTTCTGTTCAAATTCTGCTATGATCAACAGCAGTTAGCGCAAACATTGTAAGTCTCCAGTTTTAGGATATCTATCTACCAACCACTAGTGCTTGGCCCTGTATAGTGTCATGACCACTAAGCTTTATTCTTAGCCAAAAGATAATACAAATACGTACATTCATATACAAGTGTATATGTGTCTGTCTATGTGTGTGCGTTTGTCAGACAGGTCTAATTGTCAGCCTTTACCTGTTAAAAGCTTAATCTTAATAAACATGTATTCTACTAAAAAGTATTCGGTAATCTTTTCGTGTAATATTAAGTTGTTTATATATATATATATATATATATATATATATGCGAAATGGTGGATAGATCGCTGACCACTACACATATATTTTTCTCTCCTTGTTTCTCTCCTTATTTCTTTCTGTGTTCCTTTCAGTTGAAGTGCGTAGCTCGAAACGTTAAAGACTTTCTCTATTCCAGAGCGTTAAACTAATACATCCATTTGTTGTTTACACCACCTGTCTTCGTCTGTTGTTTTTTCGTGAATTTTCCCATATATATATGTATATATATATATATATATATATATATATATATATATATATATATATATATATATATATATATACATGTAACTTGAGATCAGAACAAACATTAACATGTATGAATGTATGTATTATGTGTTATATGCGTACGTATGTATATGTGTACATATATATATATATATATATATATATATATATATATATATATACATATATATATATATATATATATATATATATATATATATATATATATATATATATATATATATGTATGTATATATATGTATATATATGTGTGTGTAATAATATTATTAGGGACAAAATCCAAAATTACAGGTAAAAAACTCAATTAAAATCAATTTATAAAAAATTAAAATTAAATTGAGCCTTATAGATAGAGTATATATAAAATATATATAGTTTTAGGGAAAATAACCAATTTTCAAGAACTCATCGATGAAAATCCACTATCACATATAGAAAAATTAATAATTTAAAGCACAATAAATGAGTATAATATAAAGTAAAGTAAATATCATAAGATAAATATAATAAAAAGATTACACGCGTTTCATAACCAATTTTCAAATAGAAAAGAAATTTAAATCGATTAAAATCAATTAAAATCAATTAAAATCAATTGAAATTATCGAAAATAAGTTCTATTCAAAAATATAGCTACTCGTCAGATCGTAAGTAGAACAATAATTAAATATATATCTCAACCAACAATAATTACCAAATGAATTAATATGAAATACTTATTATATAAAGATAGAAAAATTATTTAAAAAATATCATAATATCAAAATAATAACCATTCAATAATCATCCCTTCATCCATAATAATAACATGTATATTATATACAAAAAACATCTTACCTAAATTATCATTGTTTTAAATTATCATTGTTTTAAATACAAGTTGAACGAAGTTTAAGTTTAAAATAATAATGAAGATAAAATTAGTACATATTTAACCGGTGTAATAGTTAAAGCTATACTATTTAAAGCTAAAGACGTTTATTTAATTATGATTAAAGATCAATTGAATAATAGAAAAATACAAGATTATTTATTTCTACAAACGTAATAATAAAAAATATGAATGAAAAAATTATGAATGGAAAAAATTATGAATGAAAAAATTAGGAAAGAAAAAATTATTAAGAATAAAAGGTTAAACTTTATATATATATACAAAGTTTTGATTTTAAAAAAAACTTTAACGATATTATAAACTATAAAGATTAATAATTAATCAAATAATATTAATCAAAAATAATCGAAAATATATCAACACTATTCCAATCGAAGTTCTGATATTATGTTGAAATGAAACTATAACTTCTAAATAATATAGTGTTAAATAAGTTATCTATTAAAATAATCTATAATGAACCAAATGAATAATATAAAAAACAAGAATACATATTATTTTCAAATAGTAGAAAATGTGTGTGTATATATATGTGTGTGTGTATATACATAATTATATATATGTATATACACGTACATAAAAACATACACGCATACATACATGCATGCATACGTCTACATAATAATGTAGGATCAATCAATCGATCGTGTTACAAAAAGTTGTTTAGTATCTTGCATAAACAAGACTAATCCAGAAAAACACAAATAAGTCAATACAAAACTTGCAAGCGTAATTTTATTTAATGATGTTTCCACTTTTTTCCCTCTTGTCTCTCTTCTCTATTTCACTCTATTAGGTTCATTGCTAACATTATCTTTTGTTAGTAATAACCATTCCATTCTTGTGGTTTGGCTTCCCCCAATATGATGCCTGAGGAAAAGTAAAACCATAAATGGGAACCATTAATGAAATTGGAATTTTCTGTGGCCGCACCATGAATTTGATTTTATAGATAATGAAGAGATAGTGAAACTATACCCTATTCTATTTCACTAAGGCATTCTGCATGTAGGACTCGTGACTGGCTCCTTACCAATCCCACATTCCACTTCCCCGTTTGATTCTTGAAATATGCATCTTTTTCTTAGCCCGTTATTGTTTTTTGCATAATTCCTTATAGCAAAAAGCTTCCAAAAAGAACAGCGGACGCACCCGATGAGAAAGGACAACGGTGAGTCATGTAACATTCGTTATACTACATAATATGGGCCCAGTGCTCCTTTTGAAACCGGTGTGGTGCTTGACTACTTCTTCCATTCCTTTCAGTTACAGAATGCATGTATATATTTACACACACACGCACACACACACATACATATATATATATATATATAAGTACGTTGAACCGCATAACGTTACTTTGGTTTCACATGTGCACTATTTTTCAGAGAGCAGTATCGTATCGTGTACGGTTGTGAAATGCGTTTATTTCTTTTATCCAAGAAGTTTTTCAGGCCTAACAAATTCATTGACTGACACAGGTAATAGAATCACCCATATAGGTAATAACTATCAAATGAAAACAAACTTTAGTCTTTTGGTGAAACAGCTTTGTTGACCTGATGTCGAAGTTGTGCAAACTTTACCGGAATTATCTGTAATTACTTAGCAAGTTATATTCAGAAAATGAATTGCTAAATTATATGCACAAGCATGGTTGTATGACTGAGAAGCTGGTTTTGTAAAAGCGTAGTTTTGTGTTCAGTCCTACTCACTCTGCCGCAGCTTGGGCAAGTGTCTTCTAGTGAAGACCCGGGTTGACCAACGCCTTCTGGGTGCATTTAGTGGATGGAAATTGTGTGAAAGTCAGCGTGAGTGCGTGTGTGTGTGTATGTGTGTGTGTGTGTGTGTGTTTGTGTGTGTGTGTGTGTGTGTGTGTGTGTGTGTGTGTGTGTGCGTGTCCGTGTCTCTGTATCTGTGTTTGTCGTCCCGCTATTACTTCACAACTGATGTTTGTTTGTTTACGTCGCTGTAACTTAGTGCAGCATAAGAAACTTTTAATGTGTACGAAATCTTAAACATTAGTACCAGGGTCAATTTGTTGGAACAAACTTTCAAGGCGGTAACCCAGCGCGGCCGCAGTCCAATGACTTAAAAGAGTAAAAGATAGAATGAGCTTTTGCATGCCTTGATTGAAATGTGTTTGCATGTAGGTTCTCTGGAATTACCTGAATCTCATAGTACGCAAACACGATTTTCTTGGAGCATGAAGTGTGCCGTTACTTATCTTACTGGTTTATATTTCGACAAAATTTCTCGTTTCGATTATTATATATCTCCATTTATCGGCTGTTGGTTGTAGGCCTAGGTAGTTTGCATTAGGCTTTGCTTTCAGTGCAAGAATATACTTGAAGAAAGCGAGTTTAAATTTCTTTGAATGTAGACATGAGAAGGCTTCACTTCTCGTTTCCAAGAGACAGGTCATTAGAATCAATGTCTTAAAGTTTTCAGATGTAGATAGATAACAACGACTTTCAAGACACACGCTTTGGCCTTTGCTACAATAATCCATTTTAGCTTAGAGTTGTTCTCTACTTCGAATCTTCGTTTAAACGAAGTACTTAAACACTTAAACAACGTCGGAGAAATACATTTATAGTTCAAACTATTGAGTAATTTTTTTTCTGTTCTCAATAAACGACGGATATAGTCGAATATAAACCTATTAGAAATCCTGTTCAGATTGTATATTCCAGAACGAAGCCAAAACTCTTAGATATAATTGAGTCCCAGTGTTTGCTGTCTAACTTTTTGGATATCAGAATATATACATATAAATGAATATGCTTTTGCGCATATATACCAGGTTGCATCCATATACCTATACACATATATATGCATATATATTTATATCTATCTATCTATATGCGTGTGTACATGCACATACATACATACACACACACACACACACACACACACACACACACATATATATATATATATATATATATATATATACATACACATACACATGCATATACAAGTATATATATATATATGAGTGTGTACGTATATATATGTGTGTGTATATATATATATATATATATATATATATATATATATATATATATATATATATATATATATATATATATATATATATACATATATATATATATATATGTATATACAGGTGTATAAAAGAATTGGTCTTTAAAAGCGAGTATGTGTGCATGCATGTGTGTATGAATGTTCTGTGTGTTTTCAATGGTTGCGTTAGAGCGATAACATTGGTTGAATAGAAAGCTGCGGTCAACAAACACATTAAGTGACCATATATTTCGCACATAACCAGAAAATAAAGAAATAGAATTCATTCATGGCAAACCAAAGCGACAAAGACAAAAATTAGAGACAACAAACAAGATAATATCACATTTTCTGTATAATGGAAAAAAAAATACCGACACTCACACACGCATACGCATAGACATATATACATATGTGCATGTATGTCCCAATGTGGGCATGTATATATATGTGTGTGTGTGCGTGTGAGTGAATGTGCATGTATGTATGTGTATATATATAAATATATATATACACACACACACACACATATATATATATATATATATAGCTTTGGGATTTACGACTAAATACCATCTCAGACTGAAAACCTGCAACAGTTTTATCTTTTGGAGTGGAGATAATGATGTTTCACCACATGCCTAACAAAAGAAGAAAACAGCGACAACAAGCGCAACAACAATAACAAAGAAACATTATAGGAACAGACGCAGCACAAAATACAAAATGGATGCCATTGTCAAGAAATTGCTTTCTTTTATAAGTAGTTTTATTTAGATGTGTTTTATGATTGTTTTTTATTGTTGATTTTTCTTTTGTCGTACTTGTTTTCATGGAATTTTAAAATTCGTTTTTTTTTAATATTTATATTTTATATTTTTTATATCTTTATGTTTTTCTACTAGGTTTTATCACTTTCTTTCTTTCCGATCTTTAAGTATTTATGTGTGTTCCCAACCATATGGTTCTGGGTTCAGTCCCACAGCGTAGCAGCTTCGCCAAATGTTTTCTATAGCTTCGAGCCGGCTAAAGCCTTGTGAGTGGATTTGGTAAACGGAAACTCAATTAAGCCCATCTTTTACGTATGTATATATCTGTGTGCGTGTGTGCATGTGTGTGCGTGCTCGTATATGAGTTTGTCCCCCACCAGCGCTTGTAGGTTTCTTTACGTTCCCGTTACTTAGCAGTAAGGCACAAGCGACGGATAGGATAAATTCCAGGCTTAGAAAACTATGTACTATTGTCGATTCGTTCCACTTAACCCTTGAAGGCGGCGCCCTAGCATTGCTGCAGTCCAAGTAGCTGAAAGAAGCAAACGCTAAACGATAAAAAATACATACATACATACATACATACATACATACATGTTGGCACTCCGTCGCTTACGACGTCGAGGGTTCCAGTTGATCCGATCAACGGAACAGCCTGCTCGTGAAATTAACGTGCAAGTAGCTGAGCACTCCACAGACACGTGTACCCTTAACTTAGTTCTCGGGGATATTCAGCGTGACACAGTGTGACAAGGCTGACCCTTTCAATTACAGGCACAACAGAAACAGGAAGTAAGAGCGAGAGAAAGTTGTGGTGAAAGAGTAGAGCAGGGTTCACCACCATCCCCTGCCGGAGCCTCGTGGAGCTTTAGGTGTTTTCGCTCAATAAACACTCACAACGCCCGGTCTGAGAATCGAAACTGCGATCCTATGACCGCGAGTCCGCTGCCCTAACCACTGGGCCATTGCGCCTCCACATATACATACATACATACACACATACATACATACATACATACATACATACATACATACAAACATACATACATACATGCATACATACATACATACATGCATGCATACATACATAGTGGTTGCTTTCTCGTATATGAGCAAAGCCAGTGTTAGAAAGAATAATTGATAATGCAACGTGAGGCCCTTATATGACTCTTGAGTCCTGCTAAAAATTTCCACAGTTCTTGCATAATGCACAGTTGTGCTGGGTGGTAGAAGGAACAGGTGCCACAGTATGAAGTCTTTTGACATGTCTTTTTAATCCTTCAACTAAACAGCACACCTTTCCACATACATACATACTTACATACATATATAGGCGTAGGAGTGGCTGTGTGGTAAGTAGCTTGCTTACGAACCACATGGTTCCGGGTTCAGTCCCACTGCGTGGTACCTTGGGCAAGTGTCTTTTACTATAGCCTCGGGCCAACCAAAGTCTTGTGAGTGGATTTGGTAGACGGAAACTGAAAGAAGCCGTCGTATATATATATATATATATATATATATATATATATATATATATATATGGGAGAATATACAAATAATAACAACAGACGAGGACAGGTGGTGTAAATAACAAAAGTATATATTAGTATGACGCTCGGGAATACGGAAAGTCTTTGACGTTTCGAGCTACGCTCTTCAACAGAAAGAATACGGAGACAATGAGAAAAACACGGAGAAAAAAAATTGAATAGTGTTAAGTCAACGGTCAATCATAATAATGGCCGATCATAATAATGGCCGATCATAACAATGGCTGACCGGAAGTTAGAAATTCTTATTTCAGGAGAGCTAAGAAAGGGGGAGATAACAAACGGTGATCGGGAACGAGGGGCTGTGTGTGGGAGGTAGAATGCTGGTGATCTTGACGTATGTAGTGTGAAAATGGGGAAGGGAGAAAGGGAGAAAGTAGTTGGTCAGTTGTAGTGTGTGCGTGGTGTGATGCGAGGGTATTGGTGTGGTGTGCGTGGTGTGATGCGAGGGTATTGGTGTGGTGTGATGTGAGGGTGTTGGGAGGTGGGGAAGGCATGGGTGGAGTGTGGGTTAGGCTGAGGGTGGGGTAGAGGTAGGGGTCTGTGGGTAGGGTGGGGTATGTGGGTAGGGGTGGGTGGTGGGTGTAAGGAATTGGATGGGGTGGAGTGGGAAGGTAGAGTAGGAGTGTGTTGGGGTGTGGTGGGATGAGCTTATGAGGGGGTATTGACGAGGAAGGAGAAGGGGAAGGTGGATGTAAGAGAGGGGGAAGATGGGTATGGGAGGGGAGAGGAAGAGAGGAGAGAGGGTGGGTATAAGAGAGGGAAGGTGGATTGAGAGAGGGGGAAGGTGGGTATGGGGGGGAGAAAGAGGGGAAGGTGGGTATGGGGGGGGAGAAAGAGAGGAAGAGAAAGAGAGGAAGAGAAAGAGAGGAAGAGAAAGAGAGGAAGAGAAAGAGAGGAAGAGAAAGAGAGTGAGAGAGAGGGAAGAGGGGTGTGGGGGGGGGGGAGAAAGAGAGGAAGAGAGAGAGAGTGAGAGAGAGTAAGAGAGAGGAGAGAAAGAGTAGGGGTGAAGAGAAGTGGGAGTGGAGAGAAGTATGAAGAGAGGTGAAGAGACGTACAAAGAAGTGGGTAGGTGGGTATGGGGGGGAGAAAGAGGGGAAGAGAAAGAGAAAGAGAGGAAGAGAAAGAGAGTGAGAGAGAGGGAAGAGGGGTATGGGGGGGAGAAAGATATATATATATATATATATATATATATATATATATATATATATATATATGTATATATATATATATGTATATATATATATGTGTGTGTGTGCGTGTGTGTGTGTATCTGTGTTAGTCCCCCAACATCGCTTGACAACCGATGCTGGTGTGTTTACGTCCACGTAACCTAGCGGTTCGGCTAAAGAGAACGATAGAATAAGCACTAGGCTTACAAGGAATAAGTCCTGGGGTTGATTTGCTCAAATAAAGGCGGTGCTCCAGCATGGCCACAGTCAAATGACTGAAACAAGTAAAAGAGTAAAAGAGAGTAAAAGAGAGTAAAAGAGAGTAAAAGAGAGTAAAAGAGAGTAAAAGAGAGTAAAAGAGTATATATAAATGCGTGTTTGTTTGTGTTTGTATGATTTAACCGAAATTACGTAAAATGTAAATAGATATAATAATAAATGTAGGCATGTATTCTGGGAGGTCCGACTTTACCTTTCATCCTTTCGGGGTCGATGAATTAAGTACCAGTTGCGTACTGGAGTCGATCTAATCGACTGGCTATCTCCCGAAAAATTTCGGGGATCTATTTTAAAACGGGGGCACCAGTTTTCATTTATGTTTTATGTAGTGTTTTTGGTACCGAAAGACTTTCAAACTTCGTATACTTATCTATTTTCTGTTATAGAACAGAAAAAAATTTTTGTATTCGAATTTATTTCATGTAAAAAATTGTCTTATTTCGATAATTTCTACTAATCAGTGACGTCTATTCAGTTGAAAACAGTTAGCGCTGTAACGGTGTATATCGTATTAATCCCCTAACCCTAACCCTAACCCTAACCCTAAAACTAACCCTAACTCTAGAATCCGAACTCTAAAATTGTTACACACATAGATACGCACAGCGTAATTTATTATATAAACAATATATGCGTATAAATTACGATTAAACCGGATGAAATATGTCACAGGGAATAACATTTTTATGACCGCCCAGCAGTAACTCTATTCAGCTGAATAGACGTCAGTGATTGGTTGAAATTACAGAAATATGACAACTTTAACATGGAATAACTTGCGATGTACATTTTTTTGTTAAGAAGACTAAGAGTAAAAGATGTTTTATATGACACATTCTACCAGTGTCCCAGGTTTCAAAGTGTTTCGTTAAGAAAATACTGGTGCCCCCGTTTTGAAATAGATCCAATTTCGGGCCTTGTGCCTAGAGTACAAAAGAATAAATGCAGGTATGTGTTTCTAAATATTTAGTCCATGATTAGAAACATAATGGACGATGTGACTGGCGCTTCAAAACCCCATAGACGTACCTCTCAGAATCTACGTACACAACTGATTTACATTAGAAGCCATCGAAGTATGATAGCACTAGTAAATTGAAATTTCTAATTAGCATAATATTAAAGCTGTTGATCATAGGTAATAGAATGAAATACTAAACTGTGCATTAA
>NC_142928.1:30307132-30342132 GCF_046866305.1 Octopus bimaculoides
CTCCTCCTTGACCCATTAATGTATGGTGTAGATCGCTTATCGCTGCTCTATTTGATGGTGTGTGGAATGTTTTTGTCCTTCATGTCCCAGATGTGGCCAGCTAATTTTGTGATTTGGTCTGCATGTCGGAAAAATTGGCAAAATAGATCTCAAAATCACAGTAACTGCTAACCTCCCTAAAGTTGATTTCTTAGATGCCTCTCTGGACCTAAATCTATACTCTTACAAGCCCTAGCATAAACCTCATGAAAATCTTGCGTATATACATAAACAATAAAGCTACCCTCCAATCACCTTTAAAAATCTAATAGCCAACATTAGTTAATAAGATATCTAATCTCTCCTCCTCTAAGGAATTATTCAATAAGGCAGCTCCATACTATAATATTGTTCAACAGTGGCTTCAAAGAGAAGACAAATTGCAATCTGACCATTAAATGAACGAAGCCTAAGCATAGACTTAGAAAGGTTATATGGTTCACACTCTTCGTTTCTTTTCGAATGTTAAGACAAACGTAAGTAGAAAATTCTGATAGATAAGCATTTCTCACAGTGTCATAGGTATAAGAAAACTTTTAATAGGCGTTCTATGAAAGCTTCTAACTACAGTTGCCCCAAAATGTTAAATATTATTAGACGTAAGTCACACCAGGCACCTACTCGAAAATGTATCTTCAGAAACCCAATATATATTTTCACTTCATTTTCTTTATTTGACAGCCGCGTATACAATTGAGCTAACCAGATCGAATAGGCAAATATATGGGATATTACAGTAGAGGAATGTGTTATCGAATATTTCTGGGTTATTAAAATAGATGGCTGCCTTATTGAAAATTTTCTTCGATGAAGAGAAATTGCATATTTTATTACTAATGTCGGCTATAAAGATTTTGAAGCTAGTGGGGTGTCAAGACTCTTTATAAATATGTAAAGCATTGATTGGTCGGTGCAATAGTAGAAGACACTTACTCAGGGTGCTGCACAGTAGGACTGAACCTTAAACTACATAGTTGCTAAACGAACACCTTAACTGCACTGTCATGCCTGCACCAACAAACGTGTGTTGCTGTGTGTGTGTGTGTGTGTGTGTGTGTGTGTAAAGACATGATGGACATGCCTGTCATGTCTTTGATCACAGATCACCTCAATTATGTTTGACCTGGGCCTAAACAACAATTAAATATGAATGAAACATCTCCCTCACATTATTGTTTTTGTCTTGTTTTGTCAGTATTTCCAGCTCTTCATTTCTCGTTGATTTTTGTTGCTGTTGATTTTTTTTTTGTTTTTGTTTTTTTTTACTTTTCTTATAGTATCTTTTTTTTTTTTTTGATGCGGAGTTTCTGCTATGCATGACTAAACCGACTTGCTGCATTTCATTTGATGAAGCAGTTGAATGACAAGCTTTCTTTACAGTCGATTGATCCTCGACTTTTACTAAAGTCACTTTTGTACTCTCAACGGGAGTTTGTCCCTGTTCATGTTGGTGTTGTTGTTTCGCTTTTGCTGTTGATTTGATCGTCTTGCTAATATTACAGGAGTCTTTTTCTTTTCTTTTTTTTTTTTGGTAATCTTAATCTCTCTTCTTTCCCTTCCACCCCAATTCCTCTCTTTCTTTCTCCCTACCTCTCTGTTCTTCTCTTTCTCTACTTTTCATTCTCAATACCCTTTTCTTCTCATTCTCATTATCTATATCTCCTCAGACTGACTCTATTTCTCATCATTTCACTCTTCCTTTCTGTCCTCTCCATTTCTCTTTCTTTCACTCTTTGTTACTTAATCTCTCTGTCTCTCTCTTCTCTATTCCTATTCTGACTCTCTTCTCTATTCCTACTCTCTCTCTCTTCTCTGTTCCTACTCTCTCTCTCTCTCTCTCTCTCTCTCTCTAACTCACTCTTTCTGTTCTCTATTTTTCCCTACTTCCTTTCTTTTCATTCCCTTTATCCCTCCACATATCTTCTCTCCGACCCTACTTTTCATTATTTCTTTCTGTCTCTGTGTCTTTCTTTCTCTTCTTCTATCTCTCCTTCTCTTCCGTCTATCCCTCTTTCCGCTCTCTTCCTTCCACTCTTTCCCTTTCTCTCTTTGTTCTAGGTTCTCTCTACACCCTGTATCTCTTCTCAAAACCTATCAGTCATTATTCGTCGCTCGCTCTCTGTCTCCCTCTCCCTCTTTATTTATATATCTACTTCTCTGTCTCTCTCCTTCTCTCTCTCTCTCTCAGCTGATCGCCAAGGCAAGTCTTTGGGTGAAGTGGGAAGACGTGGCTGTGGGTGACGAATTGGTTTATTTGGAGAACCAATAACAAAGGTGAATGCAAATTCCAAGGCCTTCGGGCTTCAGAACAGAGGTTTTCAAACTCAAACCGATCTTTGAGGTCACGGTAACTTGAAGGGAGTGAGGGGTGGGGGAGTCAGAGAGAGAAAGAGGTGAGGGAGACCGAGTGAGACTGGTAGAGACAGAGAGAGAGAGGGAAGACAAAGAGACAGACAGGCAGACAAACAAAGGCACACACAGACAGGGAGAAAGAAAGAGAGAAAGAAAGAAGGAAAGAAAGAACGAAGGAAAGAAAGAAAGAAAGAAAGAAAGAAAGAAAGAAAGAAAGAAAGGAAGGAAGAAAGAAAGAAAGAAACGAAGGAAGAAAGAAAGAAAGAAAGAAAGAAAGAAGGAAAGAGAGAAACGAAGGAAGAAAGAAAGAAAGAAAGAAAGGAAGAAAGAAAGAAACGAAGGAAGAAAGAGAGAGAGAGAGAAAGAAAGAAAGAAAGAAAGAAAGAAAGTAAGAAGGGAGACAAAAAGTAGACAAAATGTGTGTGTGCATGCGTGCGTATATGTATGATTGTGTCAATGTGTGCGTGTGTATGCGAGTGTGTATCTGTGTGCGTGTATGCTTGTTTGTATGTTTGGAGGTGAAAAGATGAAAAGAGAAGAATGGCAAATTCAATGGGGTTTGAGTAATAAAAGGGATTCAGAGTGAAAGGAAAAGAGAGAGAGGAAGAGAAAGTAAACCAAAGAAAGAGAGATAATGATCCAAACTGAATGAAAGGGGAGGACGAGGGGGAGGGGAGGAGAGAGGAGGAGGGAGGGAGAGGAGATCAAAAAATAAGACGACCATAATGGGGATCACTGGAGTGGTGGTTGTAAAGTGGTAGTTGTCGGAATGAAGTGATGGTGGTGGGTGGGCTAAAGACAGCATATTAAAGTATTAAAGTATGTGCGAATATCGAAGAGAAATAATAAGACAGAAAGGCATTCGATGAATAAGGAATCACTAGTTAGAGGATAAGAGGATAATGGTGATGATGATGATGGGGAGGAGGAGAGAAAAGAAGTGCAAAAAGGAGAAGGAAGAGGAGGATATACTCATGCACTGCACTGAAAGTCAGAAATGCCAACTGTAAAATCGACATACAAAGCAGAAAAGCGATGTTTTAATGTGCCTGGAACCCACAAGATTTCGAACGATCTAAAGAAGTTAGAACCATGTGTGTGCGTGCGCGTGCGTTTGTGTGTGCGTGTGCATCTCTCTCTGTATCTCTCCGAACACACACACGCACGCACGCACGCACGCACACACACACACACACACACACACACACACACACACACACACACATGAATAAATATCATTTTGTATATCCTAGAGTCAATCCTTGCGTTGCGGCCTAAAACTTGGATTAACTGCATTCAAGCACGTTTGAACGGATTGATTCAAAAAGAGATAATTCACTTCATTGAACAATTGAATCCTCATCGCTCAACGACGGGTAACTAACAAGATAATATGTGTGTATGAATATACGCGAGTGTGTATGTATACATGCCGCCATGATAGATCGCTGACCACTACAAATATCTTTTTTCTCTCCTCGTTTCTCTCCTTGTTTCTTACCCTGTTCCTTTCTGTTGAAGAGCGTAGGCTCGAAACGTTAAAGACTTTCTCTATTCCCGAGCGTTATACTAATACATCCATTTGTTGTTTACACCACCTGTCTTCGTCTGTTGTCTTTTTCGTAAATTCTCCCTACATACATATATATATATATATATATATATATATATATATATATATATATATATATATATATATATATATATGATATAAAAGGATAGAATTGTTAAAAAATTTATCAGTAGACAGGATATAAAAAAAGACTAGTTAAGGTGAAATTATAAACACAATTATAAATAAAGGTATCTAAAAAATAAACACGTTAAATGTCTTCCTATTTAACGTGCTTCGACAATTTAGCGCCTATTTTCAGCATATAAGCAAGCAAATTTTTTTCCTATGCCCTTATTTATATGTGTATGTGAATTTATATATATATTTAAACAGTATATATATATATATATATATATATATATATATATATATATATATATATATATATATATATATATATATATATATATATATATATACACACGCACACATATATTTATATATATATATATATATATATATATATATATGGACCACTAAACAACACATTTTTTTCATTCTCTTTCTACTTCCTCTTATTCCTTTCTGTCGAAGTGCGTAGGTTCGAAACGTAGAAGACTTTTCCATTTTTCCCGAGCGTCAAACTAATATAATTGCTTGTTATTCCTACACCTGTCTCCTTTTTCTATAAATTTTAACCATACATATATGCGCGCGCGCGTGTGTGTATGTATGCATAGGCATTATACCTTTGTATTTTGCATGTGGCAGCTGTCTACCAGTGTGCTCATGAAAGCTACTACTCTACTTGTTGCTAGCTACCGTATATTATTCCCAACATGTCGGATTATTATGTATGCGGTACTCTGTGTAACATAGGATAAATATATTAACTAGTAATACTACACAGACGAAGATTTTATATTTTTATTATGTATGTATATATATACATATTTATGTATGTGTCGAACGATTAAAATGAATGCTCAACACCGCATTGGTGGATATATATTCTTTATTTGTGGTTTCCTGTTAAGAAAAGTAGAAAAATATCCTTATGCCTTAACAATTTTTCAAGCCAATCGCATGGAGAAAGGTGTTCGCCTCCATTTTGGAAAACACAGCTTCGTTTAATTTGCAGAGATTCTCGTGAATTCACGTGAATAAAACTATGAATCAATGAATCAAAAGACGTTACTCTTGGATGGCATCTTTTGGATGTTTGTCTCCCTAGGACTTGTTTCTTGAGCAAATTGGTGCGTGGTCAATTTGTTTGCAGTATGTTGTTTTTGTTCTAGGCATGGTGTTATTATATTTGTGTGCTGACGTAGTTCGTCATTGTGTGGAGTTTGTGTGGCTCTTCTTTGAAATATTTGAGTGTAAAATATTGCTTGTGTATGCAGGGATTTTTTGGCTTTAGCAATAATTCTTTGGCGTTAGCAATAATTTTCCATTCAGTCTGGGGATTGCTTATTCTATATCATATTTGACAGGTATGTTGCATATTATTTTTTAGATTTTTGTCTCAGAATGAGGCCAGTTGTTGTGCATACCTTTCTTTGAATGAGCTGCCCATCATTCCGATCTACGTCTTTGCTATTCCATCGGAGTCCGTGATCTTAGTCTTGTATACGAGTTTTTTCTCGGGACAGTTGTTGTTTAGAGGGTAGCGGTTTGGGGATCTACAGTTGCATTGTCTTTCAGGGGTGTTTCTGGTGTGTTTATATCTATTGTGATTGAGTATTATTGATCCTATATTGGGGAGGCAACTATAGCTAACTTTAACGCAGCGGCCCCAATTACAACGAAGTTCTGGCAACGGACGGATTTAAGGACCGCATCATCTATACGCCGGAACCTAGCACCCACAAAAGAAGGCGCCGCTGTAAAGTCCTCCGGTTTGCCTTACCCACTCACTCAACGTCAAAACTCTTCCCACACTGCGAAGGCGTGGTGTAGGAGTGTAAAGGACGCGTTTCTCGGAAGCATTCCCAGGAGTATAAAGGACGCGTTTCCCCGGATGCTTTCCCAGGAGTATAAAGGATGCGTTTCTAGGTTGCGTTCCCAGCAGTATAAAGGATGCATTTCCCGGGACTCCAAAGCGGGCCCAGAAGGGAACAACTGTTAGTGATTGAGAATTGGAAGGAAGTATAAAGAATTGGAAAAATTTCCGTCACTCTAATGATTGTGACGCTCTGAGTAGTAGCAATATTTTTTGTGAGTTAATGAGCCGGCGTATTGTAAAGCTGATTCCAATATATTCAAAGTGTTGAATGATTGAAAGATATCTCACTTCTAGTCTGTTCTACGGTAAACTTTAGTCCGGTGACGATTCGAATTCAACGTTGCAAAACTAACGAAACATTTGACGGAAATAAATAAGGAACAAAAACGAACGTGTTAAGAGAAAATAAAGAAAAAAAGCAGGAGATAAAATGAATGAGAGCGAGAGAACGTGTGTGAAAGAGAGAATGAGATAAAAGGAAAGAGAGAGCGAGGAAAGAAGGAATAAAACATTTAGTCAGAACAAGAATATTATAGTGATTTATTATTAGCACCGTCGCGTCACCGATAACTAGGTCTGTGAATTCGTGGCTGCTAGCTTCCTAGGGAATCATGTCAGTTAATTCCTAATCATAAAGCCTTTTGTTTAATTGTCTTTTATTTTTGTTTTGTTTCTCTGTAATCTTGTTTTTGATTTGTGCATTGTTTTTGTTTTGTGTTGTCTTTTTCTCTCTATTTTTATTTTCAGGTCAATAGGGGGGCTTGATTATATTTTTGTTATTTTCACGAATGTTGTTAGTTTGTGCTTTTTTTGTTTTTTTATCTGTTTGAATTTGTGAAAGATAAAGATGACAGCGAGTGAGAGGAGAAATCTACAGTATATTTCCAGAGTAAGACAGTGATGAAAGAATAAGTCTGAAAACAAAAGAGAACGAACAAATAAACAGATAAATAAATGAGGATGAGGAGGAGGAGGAGGATCAACTAGGCGGGGAGAAAGCGATTGGTAATTTGAGATAAGAAGGATATAGAAGAAGAAAGAATGACATAGATGAAGCGTTCCCTCATTTTACTTACCTTATCCTTATTTTTCGAAGTTATATATATATATACATATATATATATACATATACATACATATTCATACATATACATACATACATACATACACATATATATATGTATGTATATGTAAATATATATATATATATATATATATACATATGTGTGTGTGTGTGTATGTGTGTGTGTGTATATATATATATATATATATATATATATATATATGTATATATTTTTTTTCTAGGAAAATAAAAGAACACACACACACACATGTATATATATATATATATATATATATATATATATATATATATATATATATATATATATATATATATATATTCTTTATTTTCCTAGAAACTGGTCCTGCCCATTTTTTTTTTTTTTTTTTTTTTTTACTAGTTGTTTCTTTTTCTATTGCTTGTCTCTTACCAATAAATACTGCCTTAACTATCGCCAGCATCACTACAGTTATTCTTTCATTACCGCCATAGTTTCCACACTGAACTAAATGATATTAGCTTTGGTTCATCTTTCTCCAAATCTCTACAGCGTTGATCAGTTAAAACGAGCAAATTATGGAGCGTTTATGGGCTCCGAAATTAGCCTGTTGATAGCAAACAACAACGGCGTTGATTCTCATCGCTGACACCGGTACATACCACACATTGTGAAAACCCTTTAAAGTCGGTTCGTGTCTGCACGGCCCCCTACACACACGTGCGCATACACATACACACTCACGCACACACATCTTGCGTACGCGTGTGCGTGTATGCATACGTGTAAGTGTATGTATATATATGTATATACATATACATATGTGTATATTTATATATATACGTATGTGTATATGTATATATATATATATATATATATATATATATATATATAGATAGATAGATATATGGGTACAAGACGTCACCAACAGTAAACATCACGAAATACGAAAACAAATGCGTTAAATACGCGAACGAGAGAAAAAAAAGACAACTAATTCAAAGAATGACGCTTCATCAGTTGTTAACTGTCTATCTACTCCCCACTTCCAGCAATCAACAACATATATATATATATATATATATATATATATATATATATATATATATATATATATATATATACATATATATATATATATAGGCGTAGGAGTGGCTGTGTGGTAAGTAGCTTGCTTACGAACCACATGGTCCCGGGTTCAGTCCACTGCGTGGTATCTTGGGTAAGTGTCTCCTACTATAGCCTCGGGCCGACCAAAGCCTTGTGAGTGGATTTGGTAGACGGAAACTGAAAGAAGCCCGTCGTATATATGTATGTGTGTATGTGTTTGTGTGTCTATGTTTGTCTCCCTACCATCGCTTGACAACCGATGCTGGTGTGTTTATGTCCCCGTAACTTAACGGTTCGGCAAAAGTGACCGATAGAATAAGTACTAGGCTTCTAAAGAATAAGTCCTGGGGTCGATTTGCTTGACTAAAGGCGGTGCTCCAGCCTGGCCACAGTCAAAAGACTGAAACAAGTAAAAGAGTAAACGAGTAAAGAGTAAAGAGTAAAGAGTATATATACATACACATGTATATATATATTTATATTTATACGTATGCATATATGTGTGTGTGTGTATGTATGTATATTTATAGCCATATTTCTATGTAAGTATGCGTATATTTCGCTGTATGTGCCTGCGCCTGGGTGAGTGTATGTTTGTGCGCAAGCTGTGTAAAACATATCCAAAGTATAGAAGATATCCCAATCAGCGTGGGGCGTGTTTGGGGAGGCTACAGACTACTAAATATATAGATAAACAAACAAATAAATAAACAACGTCATCTTAATGGCTTGGTCGCGTGGGGTGCGGGAACAGAAAGCACGCCATTACAAGAACTTCGGTAAATAATACACTGACATTAAGAAAAGAAAATAAATAACCAAACTGAAAATTTAACTGTTAAAAGGGAGTTTCTAACCAGTCACGTATATAATCCAATGAAAAAATACGCAATTATAGCTACGCGTGCGCACAAAAACAAACACGTGATGCTAATATGTGAATATACATGTGTGAATGTATGTTTGAAATCAGAACGTTGTTTTTCGTTTTATGATTTAAAAGAGTTTCTCAACCATTTTTTTTTTCTTTTTACTTTTGCTTGTCTATGAAACCCTTTGATTTCTATTTTATTCGGGTGGACCCTTCAAGCCATTCGATCTCTTATCTTTTAACGTTTGTTTCTGATCATTTGAATGCGGCCATGCTGATGCCACTGCTTTGAGTTTCTAGTCAAATGAATCGAACCCAGTACTTACTTTTTCCAAAAGCCTCATACTTATTCTATCGGTCTCTTTTGCCGAACCGCTAAGTTACGAATACGCAAAATACCAACACCGATTGTCAAGTGGTGGTGGGGGGGTATACAGACACAAAGACACACATATATGAATATATATATATATATATATATACATATAGGTGTAGGAGTGGCTGTGTAGTAAGTAGCTTGCTTACAGACCACATGGTTTGTATGTATGTATGTATGTATGTGTGTGTATAAGTTTGTGTATCTGTGTTTGTCCACCCAAAATCGCTTGACAACCAATGCTGGTGTGTTTACGTCCTCGTAAACTAGCGGTTCGGCAAAAGGGACGATAAAATAAGTACTAGGCTTACAAAGAATAAGTCCTCGGGTTGATTTACTCGACTAAAGGCGCTGCTCCAGCATGGCCAGTCAAATGACTGAAACAAGTAAAAGAGTAAAAGAGAGTAAATATATGCGCATGCACATACACACACACACATATATATATATACACACACACATACGACGGGCTACTTTCAGTTTCTTTTTTCTTTACTGCCCACAAGGGGTTAAACATAGAAGGGACATACAAGGACAGACAAAGGGATTAAGTCGATTACATCGACCCCAGTGCGAAACTGGTACTTAATTTATCGACCTCGAAAGGATGAAAGGCAAAGTCGACATCGGCAGAATTTGAACTCAGAACGTAACGGCAGACGAAATACTGCTAAGCATTTCGCCCGGCGTGCTAACGTTTCTGCCAGCTCACCACATTAGTTCAGTTTCTTAGTTCAGGCTTCTTTCAGTTTCTGTCTACCAAATCCACTCACAAGGCTTTAATCGGACCGAGGTTATAGTAGAATACACTTGCCTAAGGTGCCGCTTAGTGGAATTGAACCCGGAACTACATGGTTGGAAAGCACGCCTCTTTCCACACAGCCACATGTTTAAAAGATTATATTTTATATAATTAAATGTTATCAAGAACTGTATGAAAAATTGCTAAAATATTTTATGCATAGTAGAAGTCTAATTTATTGCTGATAAATTTTAACACCAAAATCTTGTATGGACCCCCAAAGGTCATATGAAGCTAGGTTGAGTACCACTGGCTTATAATAGTGTGCGTATTTATACACAAAAGAGGTGACCTTTAACGGGACACCTTACATGCTAGAGAGAGCAGTTAAAGCCCAAACCACGAATAAGTGTAACTTCAAAGAGAATGAAAAATAAGAATATTTCTATAGTTACCCCAAGATTCTGCATTAATATAGGCGTAGGAGTGGCTGTGTGGTAAGTAGCTTGCTTACCAACCACATGCTTCCGGGTTCAGTCCCACTGCGTGGCACCTTGGGCAGATGTCTTCTACTATTGCCTCGGGCCGACCAATATCTTGTGAGTGGATTTGGTAGACGGAAACTGAAAGAAGCCCGTCGAATATATGTATATATGTATGTGTGTGTGTGTATGTTTGTGTGTCTGTGTTTGTCCCCCCGCCATCGCTTGACAACCGATGCTGGTGTGTTTACGTCCCCGTAACTTAGCGGTTCGGCACAAGAGACCGATAGAATAAGTACTAGGCTTACAAAGAATAAGTCCTGGGGTCGATTTGCTCGACTAAAGGCGGTGCTCTAGCATGGCCGCAGTCAAATGACTGAAGCAAGTAAAAACGAGTGAAAAGAGTAAACATGCGAATAGATTAATTTGCCATCTGTGCTTCTTCAGTAACCACGCTAAGATTAATGCATTTTTATGCAGCGCGAATACACGCGCTACATACTTATACATTCTGATTTTTCAAATCCACCGCGCAAGCGCAGTTACATTCGGCAGCAAATAATAATAAAAAAATTAAAACTGTGTACCAAAGGAGAAATATTGATGAATAACAGTTGACTTATCAATTATTATTTATGAATTCAATATAAATAGACTGCATCCTATCTAACAGCTGTTTCTGCTTCCATGGTATTGCCATTGATATGTATGCCTACGGTTAAACATAGGTAGTACAATGAATACTTTTATCCTTTAGAGGGTTATTTTAACTTCTCAGCTAATCTATAATATATATATATATACAGATAGATAGATAGATAGATAGATAGATAGATAGATAGATAGATAGATAGATACGTTGCTAACAATTTTCTCCTACTGATGGCTGTATGTGTAACACATGAAACGTTTGCATCATTCCGATATCTAGATATCTAGATCCTATTTCCAGTGTATTTATCAACCTCCGTAAAGATTTATTTTAATTAGCTCTTACTCACGATATTGAACATTATTGTGACCTTTAAGTTCATTTCATCAGTAAAATATAGCAAACACGTACGTGTATGTGTTTGTGTGTGCGTGTATGTGTGTGTGTGTGTGTGTGTATCATTTGTCATTTACATGTTTAGACTGCGGCAGTGATGGAGCCACAATTTTCGAGGGCTTTAGTCGAAGAAATTCATCCCACCATTTACTGTTGAGTTTAGTTTTATCGATTACTTAACATAACTGCTAAGTTAGTTACGGAGAAGTAAACGAACCAATACCGTTTTTCAAGCATTGAGGCGGGGATAAACGGACCCAAAGAGATATACACATGTACGTGCGCGCTCACACTACACACACACACACACATATACAGCAGGCTTCCATACAGTTTCCCTCTACGTAATGCTTTCACTTACAAGGAATTGATCGGACCAGGGCCATTGTCTAAGACTACGTGTGTGTGTGTGTGTGTGTGTGTGTGTGTGTGTGTGTGTGTGTGTGTGTGTGTGGGTGTGTGTGTGTGTGTGTGTTGTGCGCAGCAAGTATAGGTGTATAGCTTTCGCCTCTAATTAATTGATGCAGAAAGCGAAAAGCCAGCGGGCTTCGAACGAATTCTCAAGTGATAATTTGGTTCAGCGTTAAGTTCGAAACTATTTTTCTTTCAACTATCTCTAGTTCTCAGTAATACAATGGAACAAATGAATCCATCAATGAAACCTGTAACCAACGGCGCTATTGTCCACAAATTGCTACATGAAAATAAATAAATAAATAAATATAGAAATACAATAAATAAATAAATAGATAGATAAATAAATAAATAAATAAATGAGAAAGATTTCAGTCGAAAGGCAAGCAGCTTTTTAAACAATTAGTGTTGTTTAACTCGTAGGTGGGTGGCAAACACATAAGGTCTTGATAACCTCCATAGCGTTTGTCTGTTGGCACCGTAATCTTTACCATCGTAACTGTCATTGCCATTGCACAGGCATCGCAGCCGTCACCGCCATCGACACATCACAACAGACAACACCCCCACCACTACGTCGCCTAGAATTCCCACAACATCATCGCCACTACCTCTTTTATCATCATCAGCATCATCATCACCATCATCATCATCATCATCATCATCATCATCATCTTCATCGTCATCATCATCATCATCATCACCATCATCATCATCATCATCATCGTCATCATCATCATCGTCATCGTCATCATCATCATCATCACCATCATCATCATCATCACCATCATCATCACCATCATCACCATCATCATCATCATCATCATCACCATCATCATCATCATCATCATCATCATCATCATCACCATCATCATCATCATCATCATCGTCGTCGTCGTCATCATCATTATCATCATCATCATCAACAGCAGCATCAAGATCACTGGAAGACCGTCGCCATCATCTCCTTCATCATAAGCTCCTCATCATTATTTTCATTATTCTCAACAGGCTACCATTCTAATCATGACCACCACCACTGTAGCTATCTCTGTTTACTAGAGTGCCAGCCTCTGTGTGTGTGTGTGGTCAATTGCTTTGCTAGAAATATTAACCAAATATTCTTCAACTCATGCTACTGATTTTAGAAGGATACTTGATAGTGTAATCCGGAGTACACTGTCGCCGAGAAATGGTTAAGGCGGTTAAGGCGCCTATGATCCTAAGCTGGTAGACGGATCGAATCGTACCAGCGACTAAATAAACAAACACAACAACAATATTACAAGAGCAATACCGACCTTATTAACCCTACACACTCTTATCAGCATCATTGGCATCATCATCATCAGCAGCATCATCATCATCATCATCATCATCACCAGCTCGTGCACAAATAATCCCGACTATTGCCATCACCACCACCACCACCACCACCACCACCAACACCACTACTACTACTACTACTAATAATAATAATAATAATAATAATAATACTAATTCTACTAATACTACCACTACCACCACCACTGCTACTACTACTACTACTACCACCACCACCACCACTGCTGCTACTACTACTACTACTACTACTTACTACTACTACCACCACCACCACCACAATTACTACTACTACTACTTACTACTACTACCACCACCACCACCACAATTACTACTACTACTACTTACTACTACTACCACCACCACCACCACAATTACTACTACTACTAATACTTACACCATCACCACTACTACTACTACTACTACTACTACTACTATCACCACCACCACCACCACCACCACCACCACCACCACTACCACTACTACTACTACTACTACTACTACTACTACTACTACTACTACTACTACTACTACTACTACGTCCAGCACTGGTAAATACTACTTCACATCCACCATCATCATTTACAAGCCTTCACAGCTGTCAAAATCATCAAACCGGCAATCATCACGCTTTATCGTTATCATCTGTCGCTATTATCGTCCTTCGCATCGTCATTACGGTCTTTAGCTGTCAACGGTAATTTAATTGACGTGGTCGTCTGACTCACAAAGGAAAGCAAACGAAAACAAAATGTAAAAGAAAATATAAACTTTTAAAGCATATATATATATATATATATATATATATATAAATGCACGTGTGTATATATATACATACGTATACATTTATATATGTTAGAAAAAATAAGGTATTCAGAGATCTGGATGGTTGTACATCTGTATATGTACAACCATCCAGATCTCTGAATACCTTATTTTATTTCTAATATATAATATCTGTACATCACTTCCAAACCTTCTAATACATTTATATATGTGTATACATACATACATACATACATATATATATATATATATATATACATA
Organism: Octopus bimaculoides; assembly: GCF_046866305.1. Lineage (NCBI taxonomy): Eukaryota > Metazoa > Mollusca > Cephalopoda > Octopoda > Octopodidae > Octopus > Octopus bimaculoides. Next base: position 30,321,576 of record NC_142928.1, read on the forward strand.
TATATATATATATATACATATACATATATATATATATATATATATATATATATATATATATATATGCATTTAATTATAATTATCGCATGTATTAAATCTAACCTCTGTAAGAAAAATGGAATAAGAAATTCTTTATAACAAGGAATATATATATATATATCACCTATTTGGCCCAATAACGGTTTCATCCTTCTGACATCTTCAACAGGCAGAAATCAATACTTCATGGTGATAACATAACGTACAACCGGTTTGAAAATCGAAACCACGATCTTATGATCGTGAGTGCAACACGTAAATTCGCCCGTATATATATATATATATATATATATATATATATATATATATATATATATATATATATATATATATATAGATAGATAGATAGATAGATAGATAGATATCTTTTTATTATAGCCACACAGGGCTAAATACAGAAAATGGACAAATTACAAAGTAGAGCTTTTGGGGGGGGATAATTTGGATCAAAAGGGACCGCGGGAAGAAAAAAAAAAAGAAAAGAAAAAAAGAAAAAAAACGTGGGAGGGGGCGATCAATAGGGATCGTGTATCACAGTCGATGTAAAAAACGGGGAACAGATTAGGTTTATCCGTGGAGAGAAAAGCCTACGGAAAAGACCACGGTCACATCAGGCTTTTTTTTTTTTAAGGTACATGAAAGTAAGTACCTTCTCTCTTTTTGTCTCTTTTTGTTACAAGTCTATGCTTAAAATGGTGTCGTCTTTCATTCTTACCATTCTTGCCACATTTACCCATTTTTTATTGAAACTTTCATTCGACAACACTTTCCTCTCTATCCTCATCCTCCTTTTCAAGTGGTACTTGAAAAAGTTGACGAGGGACTGACCAGAGAGGAAAGTGTTTGTTTGTAGACCTTTCAAACGCGTCCACCACACGCATTCTTTTGCCATAGCTATCAGTGTTACAAAAACCGTTTTTCCTTCCCGTTTAAAGGAAGGTGGCGGAACAATATTCACGATAGACTCGGCTGATAAGTGGGCTCGTCCCACACGCGACAACAGCCGTTCGACGAAGGTCCACAGCTCTGAAATATCTGGACACTGCACGAGTGCGTGCAGAACGGTTTCGTCGCTCTGACCGCATCTCGGGCAGGTCGGTCCGGTGGTTTTCGAACCGTGTCTGTAGATCTTCTCTCGAACTGGTAGTGCGTCTCGATAGCATTGCCAAGCCAGGGATCTTTGGAAATTATCCATTGGCCCCGGCCCGAACGTCGTCTTGAAAAGGCGGGTTAAGAATTTCTCGTCGACACCCAGGTTTGCCCCGAGAGTGTCGTCAGACCTCCCCTCCACTAGTCCTCTATAGAACGCATTGGTCGTTTGGAAGTTGCACAAGTTTGATCCCGGACGGCAGAGCTGTTGTAGAGCTTGGCGACACTCGCGGTGCCATTCGCCCAGTTTCGGTCTCTTCCTGATCCATGTTTGCAGTTCGGTGAGTGAGACGAGCTGCGGGAAGGCGTGCCTCACAAACGGCGCCCACACCTGTTCACCGTCGTCAATGAAGTTCCAGAGATGCCGCAGTCTCAGCGCATGTCTGCGCATCATTAACCACGGCATCCCCAGTCCTCCACGTAACGGTTGTTGACAGCAAATGGATCGCCTCACCATCGGAACGCCACCCTTCCACAGAAAGCGGAAAAGTATGCGTTCTAGTTTCGTGATGGTGGCATCGGGACAAGGCACGACGGTCAGGCGGTAATCGATGACTGATGCGATATACACATTAGCCACCTCCGCCCGGCCTTTTAGAGATAACTTTCTCTCAGCCCATGTTTGGCTGAGTTTGATCACTCTACTGGTAATCTCGTCCCAGTTCTTATCCATTTGGAGGTCCGGACTGAACCAGACCCCGAGCAGTTTAACCGGTCCGTCCGTCCAGCGTCCCACTACGGAGTCACTGTTGGACGGTATGGGCTTGCTTCTCCAGGTGCCGAGTAACAAACCCACTGACTTTTCCGGGTTAATTTTTGCTCCTGTCACCGTTTCGTATTCTTTAAGTGTCTCGCCTAGCATCTCGACGTGCTTTTCGCTCGACACTATGACGGTGACATCGTCCGCATATGCAGACACGCTCGTCCCGCAACCCAGCTCTCGTGGGATACCCCTCAGTGTCGCCAGCTTCCGCAGTAGTGGTTCGATCGTCAATACATACAGAAGCGCCGACAAGGGACATCCCTGACGGACCGAACGCGTGATGTCGAACGGTTTTGACAGGTGACCGTTTACCCGTATTACCGATCGGATGCCGCTATACAAGGCAGCGATCCAACCGCGGAAGACGGGACCAAAGCCAGCTGCCCTGAGGACGGCCGCTAGGTATCGATGGTCGACCCTATCGAAGGCTTTAGATTGATCTAAATTGATCAGCGCCCCACCCATGCCAGGATCCTTAACTACCCTGTCCATGATGTAGCGCATGAGGTGGAGGTTGTCATGGATACTTCTGCCCGGCACGGCGCATGTTTGCGCCCTGTCGACCAGTTTATCGATGACAAGCGCCAACCTCTCGGCTATTACTTTGGCCAAAATTTTCAAGTCTGCGTTGAGCAGAGTGATGGGCCTGAAATTATCTATAAAATTCCCCTTGTTTGGGTCTTTCTTCAGCAATGTCACTGCACCTCGGCTCACGAAACCGGGAATTCTCCCGTTTTGTTGCCAGTTGCAGTAGACTGATGCCAAGAGGTCGCCAAACAAGTCTGGCATTTGACAATACAGCTCGTAGGGTAGACCATCCAATCCAGGTGACTTATCCCTCGCGCAGCCCGCCATAGCATCCCTTACTTCAGCAGCTGTGATGGGACCCTCACAACACTCTGCCTCTCCCGCCGAGAGCCGCGGCAGGCCGGTCAGGTAGGCAGTGAAGTCCATCCTGCGTTCCGACTCACCGCTCGCACCGAACAGTCGAGCAAAGTGCTGTTGAAAGGCCCCACACATCCTTTCGGGTTCGAGCAGACTACATCCCTGTTCATCGATTAGAGACCGAATGGTGGCTCTGTTACCGCGTTGCGCCTCCGCCACCCGGGCTTCTCGCGCAGCTTCGATCCCTTCGTTCCTTAAGGCACGCATTTTAGCTCTGACGACGCAACCTTCGTGTTTGGCGTTGAGGTGTTGGTCGAGGGCCATCCTCGCAGCCAAAACGTTGGTTGCGCTGCCAGTTGTAAGTGCCTCTTCTAGTTTCTTAACTAAGTCTCCCTCTACTCTATTTCGATCTATCGCTAGTTCTTTACTAAACCTAATAGATTCCGATTTGATTGCCATTTTCAGGGCAAACCACCAGCGGTTGTTAACGATGGCTCCTGTTAACGCCCTCTTAATTAATTCGCTAATCCGGTTCCTGTAAACCTGCCGCGCTAAGAGCGAAGCGTTCAGTTTCCAGTAACCGGGACCCTGCCTATGTGTCTTATCTAAGTCGAGCGTACACGTCACAAACTTGTGATCTGTGTAGCTGACTATTTTAAATTGTGGACATCCTACACTATCTCTATCCGCTGTCCTACATAGAACTCTATCTAGATACGATCTCGACGATCCGACGCGGTTTGTCCAAGTCCACGTTGGCACGTTCGGATGGTCGAGTCGGAACCTGTCAGACAAATGGAAACGTCTGAGCAGGTCTTTGAGGCACTTACATCCCCTTCTACTCCTATCCACTCCCACATAGTCTATATGCGTGTCCAAGGTAGCGTTCCAGTCCCCTACTAACAGTAAAGGTCGTGACGTTCCCAGGAAAACCTCTAGACGTCTAAGGAAATCCGCCCGACCCGTTAAGGACGGTGCATACACTGCCACCAGACGGAAAGCACACCCGTTTGTGCTATCGACGTCCAAGACAACCAGCCTACCCTCCGGGTCTAGGAATATTGACCTTACTTTTAGGTTCAGACTCTTCCGAAAAAGCACCGCGGTACCACCACCACCCATGTTTGGCAGACAGGGAGAAAAATAAATGTCGAAATGTCCACCAAACATGGACTTGAGGGCCCGCGGGTTACTGAGTCTGGTTTCACTGATAGCCATGATTTCTATGTTCTGTGACTTGATGTCATTTAGAAGGTAACCTTGCTTCCAAGCTGTCGCCAAGCCACGTACATTTACACAACCTAATTTAAGCATAGTTGAAGTCGAAATTTGTGTTTCATACACGACAGTAAAAGAGACAAGAGAGAAGGTTACTTACTCGTTTCGAAAGTTTTAGCTTCCTCTTCTTTTGAAGTATCTTGGATGAGGTTTTTGAAGAGTTTCTTTGATAAATATTTTTGGAACCCCCCAACCGCATTTGGAAAGAGGGTTTTGAGTGTGTGGTGCTGCGTTTGTGTGATGTGAACTATTTTGATGTGTTTCGGTGGTGTAGTGCGTGGATGATTGTTCAGCTTATAATTATCTTCAGAAATGTTTGTTTGCGATATGATGTAGTCCATTAATTTTGTGTTTGTTGTGTCTATCGCTGATAGCATTGTGTGTGTTTTTGTGATGTTGGTGCTGGTTTGTTTGTGCAAGGGGCTTTCAGCGGTTACATATTTCCCTGCTTTGCATGCATTTAATTTTGGGGTTGTTTTTGATCTTTTTCTTTTACTTCCTGTGGCTATTTGCCATTCTGTAGAACTTTCATCGTTAGACGAAATGTCTGACGAATCAGAAGGGGGTAAAGGCAAAGCATTTGGTTCTATTTGTGTGTTTGTCGATGGTGTTGTGGTGTGTGGTGTGTGTGGTGTGTGTGTTGTTGGGGAATTGGGAGTAGTATTGGTCTTTTCTTCGTTCTCAGTGGTTGTCTTCTTGGTTGTTGGTGTTGGTCTGTCTTTAGTTGTTGTTGGTGGTGTTGTTTCTGTTTTTGACTCAGGTGGTGGTGTTGTTTGGTTGGGTTGGTTTGTTCGTTGTTGCCGTTCTTTCGTTTTCGCATATAGCTGCTTGATCAGTTGTGCATACGGTGGTGTGGGTAATAATGCTGGTGTTTTGGGTTTTGGGTTTTCCCGTGGCTGTTGTTGTTGTTGTTGCTGTTGTTTCGCGGCAGAATTGCAGTCCTTTTGGAAGTGAGCTTCACTGCCACATATGTAACAGCGTGGTCGTCTGCCTTCCACCACTACATACAGCCTTTGCGTTGATGGTAACTTTATGTAGGTGGGTATTTTATTAAGTGACTCCTGGGTAATATGGAGAAGGATCTCCATTTTTTTACCCACCCACTGTTGCTTTTCAGAAACATTAATTTGCAATATATCAACTTCCTCCATATCGACACATACGGCTGATGTTATCCATAGTGTGTCTACCGTGGGAGGAATATTTTTTATGATAACCCTTGTTACCCTCTGACCAAGGTAACTCGGTATCATTGTTAACTCTTCTGTCTTAAGAGTTAGCGTTGAGAATCGTTTCGCTAACTCTTCACTTTGAAAAATAACTTGCACATGGGCAAATTTATGCCACCAAGTTACATAATCCTTATATTGCCATACAGATCTCAAGCATTTCTCGATCTTTTCCGTGCTTGCTTTTTCTGGTCTTTTTGTTTTTGAGTTTAAAATTTTATAAATAATGGTCTTTTTGTTTGTGTCTTCTAAAATGTCTTGTGGTATGTTGATCCGCACCTCGTCATTTTCTTTCGTAAGTAAAGCCTTTGTATCTTTTATCTGCTGTGCAGTAAAAGATACTACCGTCGTTTTTTCCTTTATCGCCTCGGCGAAGTTTGTTTTGATCTTGTTATTGTTGTTGTTGGTGGTGGTGCTGGTGTTGATGGCAGAGGTGACTGTTGCTGTATTAGCGTTGTTGTTGGCGGTTGTGATGCTGGCAGGTGTTGTTGTTGTGGCAGATGGGTGACCTTCTTCTTGTGTACTCCTCTGACCTTCATATGAGTTACGAAGTGGCGGGAAATTTTTTTCATAAGTTTCTTCGGCGTTCAGGCGTATTTGAGCAAATTGTTTGGCCATCATGCTCTTCTCTTTCTCTCCTTCCGTCGTCTGTGGTGAAAGGAACAAAAGAGGAGTGGAGTTGTTGTTGTTCTTTTTGTTATTGTTGTTCTTGGTGGTAGTGGTGGCTGCGATGACGGTGGCAGTAGTGGTTTTGGTTTTGTTGTCGTTGGTGGCGGTCGTAATGGTGGTAGTGGAGGTGGTGAAGGCAGTAGTAGTAAACGCAGCATTCCTGGTCTCTACGTCTTGTGTTCGTTCATGCGGAACGACTTGTTGGTCAGTCTCCTTGCCTGCTGTTAGAGGCAAATCGACCACGTGTGAAGGCCTAGCCATATTTCTTTTACGAAATATGGCAAATAAGCCGGAGAAAAATCAAAAACTTTTGGAAATAAACTCCAGAAGGAGCCACTTCCTATTACAAAAACCCAATAGGGTCGAAGTGTATAGACTTATACACCTCTTCCACAAAAAATATTTTAAAACTGCAAAAGTTTTGACATATAAAAGGCCAACTTACTTGCGAGCCGATGTGACTAGCATCCGTCCAGATCAGAGATAGATAGATAGATAGATAGATAGATAGATAGATAGATAGATAGATAGATAGATAGATTGGAGCAGTGGTGGTGTGGCGCGCGGATCTTTACAAGGGGGAAGCGCTCAGCCAGCTTCACAATCCCCTCTTCTACCGGCTCCTCCCCTCCGACCCCACCCCCTCCTACCAACGGCTTGTGTCCTCCACAATCCATGACCTCATCTCCTCCTCTGCTCTCCCCGCTACCGCCACCAACCTCATCGTCCGCACAACCCGCACCTCCTCCATCTACTTCCTTCCCAAGATCCACAAACCTAACAACCCTGGCCGCCCCATTGTCTCTGCTTGCAATTGCCCCACCGAACTCATTTCAAAATACCTCGACCATATCCTATCCCCGTTAGTTGCTGCCCTCCCATCCCACATACACGACACCAACCACGCCCTTCGCCTCTTGAATTCCTTTTCTTTCCCTTTCGGCCCCTCACACCTCCTCTTCACCCTGGACATCAAATCCCTATACACCGTGATTCCACACAACGATGGTCTCTCAGCCCTCCAATACTTCCTTGACCGCCGCCCTGACCCCACACCTAGCACCCCTACCCTGCTTCGTCTGGCAGAACTCGTCCTCACCCTCAACTGCTTCACGTTCGCCGGAGATACCTACCAACAGGGATCTGGGGTCGCGATGGGGACGAGAATGGGGCCCAATTACGCCAACCTCTTTGTTGGTTACATTGAGGCCCAAGTATTCTCCCAATTCTCCGGTCCGACCCCGGAACTATACGGTCGCTACATAGATGACTGTATAGGAGCCACCTCCCTCTCCCGTGAACAGCACTGCCTTTTCATCTCCTTCCTCTCTAACTTCCACCCTGCTCTTGACTTTACTTCTACCATCTCTGACACCTCTGTCAACTTCCTCGACATCTCTCTTTCCATCAACCCCCCTCCAACTCTCTAACTACCTGCGCCTTCTTCAAACCCACTGACTCCCACCTCTACCTCAATTTCTCCTCCTCCCATCCATTCCACACCAAACGAGCCATCCCCTACTCCCAGTTCCTCCGCCTCCGACGTTTGTGCAGCCTGGACCAGGATTTCGAGACCCAGTCCCAGTATCTTGCTCGTCTGTTCATGCATCGAGGATACCCCTCCCACCTTGTCCAATCCGCCCTCGCCCGCGCTCGTCGAATCGACCGCACCACCGCCCTCTCTCCTCCCCCACACCAATCCCCTAACCGTACCCCCTTCCCACTCCGTTTCCACCCTGCCACCCTACCCCTTCGTCGGAGGATCCTACGGGCCTTCCGTCGCCTCCAGCTCGATCCCACTACCCACCCCATTTTCCCCAACCCACCCCTATCCGCTTTCAAATGCGCCCGCAACCTACGCGATCTACTGGTCCGCAGTACCTTCTCCTCTTCCTCCCCACCCCCACCCGGCTCCTTCCCGTGCTCCAGATCCTGCTGTCACACCTGCCCCTTCATCATCAACACTACCTCTGTCACCGGATCGAACCTACAAACACTTCACATTCCACACAGTTTCACCTGCACCTCCTCCAACCTTATTTACTGCATCAAATGCACCCTATGCAACCAACTCTACGTGGGGCAGACGGGCCGCCGGCTAGCCGACCGTTTCACCGAACACCTAAGGGACGTTCGGCTAGGTTCGGACTCCCCCGTCGGCCGTCACTTCCAACTGGCCAACCACTCTCCCTCTAACATCTCCGTTTTTGGCCTCGCCCTGCACCATGGGTCCACTCCCTCGCAACTCCACTTGGAGCAACGCTACATTTTCAACCTTAATTTTTCTTTCCCCTTCGGACTCAACGCAGCCCTCTCTTCCTTATGACTCTCCCCTTTACGTCCCTGCAACACTTTTCTTTATTTTTTATTTTTTATTTTATTTTTTTTTACCCCCCCCCCTCGTCCCCTTTACATTATATCCATTATTCTCTTGTTATTACACTCACTACATTTTTCCACTTTTTATCTCACCCCTACCTACACGCACACATACCTGGCACACATACGCACGCACACACATAAACACACACATACACACCTCTCACATACATAAAACCACACACACACATACACAACACACATACACATATACACACATGCACACATACACATATACACACATGCACACACGCACACACACCTCTCACATACACAATATACACATACACGCACGCACAAAACATATACACACACGCGCACACGGAAACACACATACAGACACACATAAACACACACACGCCCGTACCTAGCACTCACACACCCGCACATCCACCCACATACGCACACACACATGGGTATAAACAACACACGCACATACAATAGCAAACGCACGCACACACACGTACACAGCAACGCACATACACACAACATACACATACATACAAACACACACGCACGCACAAAAAACATACACATACATATACACACACGCGCACATACAAAATACACACACACGTATACGTACCCAACAACTACAACCCCACACAAACACGAACACGCACATACTCAAATAACCACCTGTTGACCTTCTACCTACACTGTCTATAAGCGTCCACTAACCAGTCCTGCTACTAATTTCTTCCACTACGTCATACACACACACACACACACACACACACAAACACGCTAACAGATAAACCACCAAACCATGCACACACACACACACACACACATACATACTTACGCACACACACGTTCTGTTATCACACACACACTCGCAGACTCCCGCACACGCACAGATATTCATCTCCCTTTTTCACTCTCCTGTCTTAGAAGAACTTTTCCCCCACCACCTCCTCTTCCGGTCTTTTCACAATGTAACCTCGTGGGCATCGGTACCATTTTCCTCTTTCTCCGTTCTTCCATTCTCCGAACTTTCCATCTTTCCGACAAAGGGCTACGCCCGAAACGTCATACACTCTCTCTTTCCTTTCCTGAGCGTCCAATAACACTATCCATATCACGTCCTCATTTTGTTGTTTTTTTGTTTTTTTGTTATTGCTTTTTTAACTTATATATATATATATATATATATATATATATATATATATATATATATATATATATATATATATATATGTATATAGTTTAAATTTAGAGACAAAGAAGATGACAGGTATAGGAACAACAATCAAGTGTATTAGTTTGACGCTCGGGAAAATAGAAAATTCTTTTCCGTTTCGAGCCTACGGTCTTCAATAGAAAGGAATAAGAGGAAACAAATAGAGAGAGAATGAAAACAAATGTGTTGAGCTCACTGGTCCAACATGAATATATATCTCTGTGTGTGTGTGTGTGTGTATGTGTATATATATATATATATATATATATATTTATATATTTATATATATATATATATATATGTATGTATGTATGTATGTATGTATGTATGTATGTATATATATATATATATATATATATATATATATATATATATATATATATATACATATATATATATGCATATATTTATATATATATACATACATATATATATGTATGTGTATATATGCATGTATGTATATATATGTATGTGCGTGTGAGTGTGTGTCAATGTTTTAAATACTTTTTAAAGCCAAAATGACGCTAGTTGAAAAATAAAAACTATAGACCAAATAATATTATCACCTGGTATTTCAGTATTTCTGGTATATTTATATATGTAACTTTCTCACCTATATATATATATATATATATATATATATATATATATATATATATATATATATATATATATATATACCATACCACACAACTCCACATCACATCACATCACACCACCACGCACACACTAGCACTGACCACTTCCTAGCCACACATCCACACACCTACACATACACACACGCGCACGTCAAGGTCACACAAGCACTCTTATACACACGCACGCGCACCTTCGTTTTGGGATGAGCACTATTTTATTATCTCCCCTTCTTCTTAGCTCCCCTGTGTGATCCCTCTGTCCGGCATTCACCATGATAGATCGCTAGCCACTACACATTCTTTATTTTCTCTCCTTGATTCTTTCTGTGTTCTTTTCTGTGGAAGAGCGTAGGCTCGATACGCTAAAGACTTTTTCACTTCCCGAGCGTTAAATTAATACATCTGTTTGTTGTCTACACCACCTGTCTTCGTCTTTTTTTTTTTGTTTTTTTTTTTTGTTGTGAATTCTTCCCCTATACATATATATATATATATACGTGTGTGTGTGTGTGTGTGTGTGTGTGTGTGTGTGTGTGTGTGTATGCGTGTGTATGTATGAATGTATGTATGTATGTATTTTTGTATATATGTATATATATATATGTATGCATTTTTGTATGTAAGTATGTATATATATATATATATATATATATATATATATATATATATATATATATATATATATATATATATATATATGTATATATGCAAATTAAATATAACTTTGGGCATTTAATTAGATATAACTTTGAGCATTCAATATAAAAATTCTCTTCTTCAAACCTATGTTCCAAACTTTTGGCCACGATTCTACTTATATGAGTCTGGTGCTAGCCTTGCTATGAGTGTAAATCCTCAAGTGATACTTGTACAATTTTTCCTAAATTTCTCTAAAATTCGAATTACTATAATATTGTTATCATTTGCTTCATTTTTGCTGTAGGAGGAATATTAATATTAATAGCATCCATTTACAAAACTGAAAGGAGAACGTTATACTTAAGAGGTCGTCGTTATCTCAATAATTTATTCGCTTCCGACTCTCTTATAAATGTTTGAGCAAATTGTTGCTAGACAGGTGACTTGATTTTTACTCTTTCTTCAAGAATATTTGGCTGCTATTTTTAGCCAATCAAGTAACCATACCCTCACGGTTTTCCTGATCCAGTGAATAATATGTTTCATGAAGCTTATTTTCCTATTTTTTTTAACACTTCGTTACATAAATTATCGAGCTATTTATTTTGATCTGATAAATATTAAAATGTCACTTCAAAAGTGGAGGAAATGTAAGCTACTTTATCTGAGACATTCCGGTATTTATTTCAATATGTAAAATTTATTAATACAAATGTGGCGGCTGCTGAAGAAGGATTTAAACGAAATTGAGAAAAATTAAAAGTAACGTGTAGCGGTTTTATGTGGTTAACAGGCGACTAAATTAAAAGTGTATTACGTTAAAATTTTGTTTTTTGTGTGTGAAAAACGAAATATTCTCAGATAATTACACGTCGTAGATAACTTATGCCAAGTTTATGTAAAAACTATGTTCGTATTAAATTTATAAACTGATTTATGAAATATAAATGGATAATGTGTTTAGATTTGGGATCCATCCACAATGGTTCCATTTTATAGATGTAAAGGTACAATCATTCTGAAATGCGAAAAAATCTGAAACTTCAAACACATCCATTTCTAATAATTTCGTATAAATAATTATCTGTTGTACTAAGAAAATTTTATTTTACTTAATCTCAAGAGAACTTTGTGAATAAATAATTTTTTTTACGCAACTTACAATTAATGCAGAAAATCGAAAAGGTGAGTGGGAAGTAGAAAGAATTACCATTGCATATAACACCACACAAAATAGATAAGATTTCATCCCGACTTTGTATATTGACCAGAAGGGTCAAATAACGAAAATGACACTCGATATTGTAGGTTTGAGTCGGTTGTAGTCAATTGTACTAAAGGATTATCTGCAAACTAAATTTCGAGGGAAGATTTCAGTCGAGTCTATATGTATTCAGTCGGACTAACAAGGCTAAGTATTCTCTAGAGTTTCATCAGAGATCGCTTACTCAATTTTTTTTCTGGTTACAGAGTAAATAGCAGCTTATAACTAGACATAGAAATTACAGACTCGTAAAGAACTGAATGAGTTTGCCGTAATGAGAGAGAGATGGGGGGATAGATTAATTAGAATGTATTCGTTTTATTGAGAGGCAAAAGCTTCTTTTACGTATCCGATTGGCTAACACGATTGTTGATGCGTAATATGTAAGCAAAAATATTCGTATATGGGGTAAGGCAAATAGAAATATAATTTACTAGCCAGTTGAAAAATCTTCAATAATTAGGAATTTTTCAAAAATACCTTACGATAGTGAAGTTGTAAGGCGCAGTTCTGAGTGCATGAATGTTTTCATGTTTGCATGAATACTGGTTATTTCTAAAGGTTTTGTATAAGCTTTACATTACTTTTTAAAATATCTTTACACTAGCTTTATAAGGTTATTGCTTGATAACGATACATTATTGAGCGTGCAAATAGTGCTGTTGATATTAAATAGAGGGAATAGCTATGCGCATTCATACTCGTAAGGTTATGAAATCAACGGATATTTGGGTACAACTACTGCCGCCTTAATGATACTTTTCATTAAACATCTTATAGATTTGGTCTGTGAGGGGATGCTTATTTATAATTCAGTAAAACACAGGGAAGATCGTACAGAGGCTCTATATAAAGTGAAACAAGAAACATGGCAGAATATTTGGTAAACAGCAAACAAAACTTGTTACAATATGTTACTAATGCAGAAGGATTTACAAAAATAGACTTGAGAGTGCTCATGAATTCCGATCATGAACAACCAACGAGAGAGAAGAAACCTTACTCAGTATGGATTTACATGGTCAGTTCCAACGTGAAACTAACAACCTTTTCTGGCTTCTATACCGGAAGTATGGATACGAGATAACGGGTGCTTAGTACTAACATATACTGGAAAAGATAATGGACGAAAAGGAGAAAGCAAGAATCTTCTGGGACTTTAACTTCCAGACAAGCACGGTGTTAGAGCACTGAAGGTCAGATATAATAACCATTAGGAGGGACAAACAAGTGTGCCTAATAATTGACGTAGCAGTGCTAGATCAACATATCATCATGAAAGAAAGAGAAAAGATTGATAAATATGAAGATCTGAAAATTGAGATCGCTAAGATGTGGCAGCTACGGGAGTCAAACATAAAGATTATCCCTATTGTCATCGGAGCATTGCGTTCAATACCACTCAACCTGTAAAAAAACACCTGGAAACTTTAGAAGGACCCTACAATCTAGGCGTGTTGCAAAAATCGGCATTACTTGGAATTTCACGCATATTGCGTAAACTACTGTCTGTCTGAGGTCGTTGTTTTGACTTGACAGATAGTACAAACCCCACAGTAGACACAATATCTTCAATCAACAACATCACGATACTGGATAATATGTGACGTCTTTAATAATAATAATAATAAACATCTAAATCTAACTTGATATCTAAACAGTTGACTAAACTTATCGACTGTTATTTTTAACTTTTACTCTAACAAAATGAACAGACCATCATCGGTGTCATTCTGTTCAAACCTTTCTTGTATGAAGCAGTGCCACCAGCTCCGACTACTTGAGCTAATATGGAATTCAAACGGTTGCAACATTGAAAATTTTAAAATACACTAGTCTGTGGTAGAACGCAACAATTTGAAGAATTGTGTATTGTATCTTACGGTGGAATACTATATTTCAATAGACTTTTCATTTTTTTTTTCTAAGTTAAAGAAATATGAACTCTTATGTAGCTGCAGTCATATCAAGGAATTCTCATTGCGAATTTACTTGGAACCAACTTGTTTCATACATAGATATTTCTGTATAAAATTTATATTGCATTTCCATCTTGCGTATACAAATCTATGTGATTGCACGTTTGTATTTAAGAATGTATGAAAGTATGCATATAAATACGTATGTATCTATGTAAGTTCGTAGGTTGGTAGGTAGGAGCATGCATGTATGTATGTATGTATGTATGTATGTATGTATGTATGTATGTATGTATGTATGTATATATGCGTGGAAGCTACAAATAAAAGGACTGCAGGAATTTTAAGTTCCACACAACTTTTCCCGTCATTGATGTCGGAATACAAAACTATGGCGCTTTGTTTGTAAGATGGAGACGGTTCCTTCTTTATTGAAGGAATTTAAAGAATAAAAAGGAATAATGTGAGTATAAATGTGTTTCTATGTGAATGCGTGTGCATAGATGCTTTTATATATATATAAATATGGACACACGCATACTGTATAAAGACATACATGTATAATTGCATATAAGTATATATATAAATATATATACATACACATATGAATATATAGACACATAAACGCACGCACACATATATATGAGTGTGCATGTGTTTGAGCGCGTGTGCGTGTTCGTGCGTATATATTTAATAACCTTTCAGTTATATTTTTTAGCACTTTATTAACTCACTTAATTTGCTACGAAATAATTTTTTCCCCTAATCTTGCATAGCCTGCCAGACATTTGTTTTTTGTTACTTATAAGAGTGGGTTATATTTATGATGTGGAGTATTGATCTTTACCTAAATTTATTGCATTTATGCCTAGTTTTTGCGTGATTTACAGAAATAATAAAAGGTGCCACACGTTTTTATGACTTAACCATAAGATGATAGCAAAACGAATTCAATTAAGATAGCTTAAGTGAGAGAATAGAAGTCGTTAAAAGAAATCCAAACAAGGAAAAAGACGTAAAAAAAAAGAGGCCTACTGTCTAAAATATTAAAATAGCAAAATATAATATTATAAAATAACAATAGCATAATACAATATGAAATAAATGATGCAGCAGAATAAAAAAATCATTGTTTATTTTATACATAAAGTCATGAATTCATACATACTTATATAGTTGCTCACTCCTCTCTCTTTCTCTCTCTCTGTATATATATATATATATATATATATATATATATATATATATATATATATATATATATATATAAAGAGAGAGAGAGATAAAGTGCGAGAGACATACTCATACACTTACACATGTATGTACTTATGTGTACAGACACGAGCGCACACATAAGCATATATATATATATATATATATATATATATATATATATATATATATATATATATATACACGTTTATATATGTGTGTGTGCACATAAATACACCAACGAACATATATATTCACAGATTAGACACACATTCATGCACAAGCACTTACACATATAAACATACATATATACATATAATATATATATATACATAATATATATGTATATGATATATATTTATATATATATGTATACATATTTAAATATATGTGTGTGTCTATAATATATATGTATATGATATGTTGGGTGTGTGTGAGCGCGTGCGCGTATGTTTTACGGGCGCGCATGTGTGTGTTAGTGTATATGTATGTCTTTTGGGGATATGTGGGCGAGTGGAACTAGCAGATTGATAATGTCAGAGGAATATGTAGATATCTAAATAAATATATATGAGTATAACTCTGGCAAACTTTCAAAAAATAGTTTGTCAATGGTTTATAGGAATGGTACCAAAATAAGTTAATAAATATATAGATATAAATAATTAAATTGACATCGTGGGATTGTAATCCAAATGCGAGTAAAGTAAGGCAGTGAGCTAGAAGACAAAGTGAGGTATAATACAATCATCAATATAGATAGATAGATAGATAGATAGATAGATAGATAGATAGATAGATAGATAGATAGATAGATAGATAGATAGATAGATCTGGTGATTTAGTAATTGAGTGGGTGAATGTTTCGATGATAATATAGCGTGAGAAAGTTTAGTCTAAAGAGCGCTTACATGTTTTAGAAAGGAGTTTTGGAAAGATATAGCTATAAGAATATATTTAGTGCGTTGCAAGAAACGGTTCTCCGCATATTATATATATTTGTCTTCTCAATGTGCTTTTACTCGGAATGGTAAATTCTTTTTTCTTCCTCATTGTATAAGAATATACATGCAAACACACACACGCACATACACACAAACATAAACGTATGTATGTATATTTAAGATTTAGAATTGGCTAGGAGTTTAAGTTTGGCTTGGTAGCATATTCAGTTTTCAACTAGGGATTGTGAGCCAGTTCTGTATTTGAGATGAGAAATTATGTACATTATTTACATTATTTACATTCGACGGATATTTGTCCTCATCTTGTTTGTTGTTAACACAACGTTTCGGTTGATATACCTTCCAGCCTTCATCAGGTGTCTTGGAGAAATTTCGAACCTGGGTTCTCATTCCTAATGTATTTTTCGATGTTGGTATCATTATTATTATTATTATCATTATTATTATTATTATTATTATTATTATTATGGCGTAGTGGTTAAGAGCGCAGGCTACTAACCCCAAGGTTCCGAGTTCGATTCCAAGCAGTGACCTGAACAACAACAATAATAATAATAATAATAATAATGATAATAATAATAATAATAACAACACCGAAAAAAATACCTTAGGAATGAGAACCCATTTCGAAATTTCCCCAAAACACCTGATGAAGGCTGGAGAGTATATCAGCCGAAACGTTGTTTTAACAAACAAGATGAGGACAAATATCCGTCGGAGGTAAATAATGTAAATAACGTAAATAATGTAGGGATTGTGAGGTTTGGGATAACGTGGCTAAAATCTGTGCTATTTGCTAACTTATTTTTGAGGTACTTTGAGGAGAGATTTTGGAGAGCCCAATTAAGAGTGGATATAATGTGTAGACCATATGATACTTGTGATTTTCTCCAATTATATTTTCATATTGCTTTACTTTCCATCCTATGTTTTCTAAGTATGTTATAAATTATGTGGAAGAGATATTCCTAAATTCTATTAGGTCATCCCATAAGTTCTGTTCGAATTTTGAATAAAAGAAAACAAGTGATCAAATTTTATATTTAATTGAAATTTAATCATCAATGTACTTTCCCTGATTATCTATGACTTCCTTCCATCTATTTACAAACTTTTTAAACTCATCAATGTAAAACTCTTTTGGTTTCAAAGCGAAGAACTCTGAAATGTCAGTTTCGACCTCCACCTGGCTTGCGAAAGTTATGTCCCCCAAATGATTCTGTAAACTACGAAACAAATGATAGTCTGAAGGAGAAAGATCGGGAGAATAAGGTGGATGAGGAATTTTTCCCAGCCAAGCTCTTCGATCTTCTGTGATGTGATCTTTGCAGTGTGGGGTCGCGTATAGTCCTGATGAAACATCACTCCTTTTCGATTCACTAATGCGGGTCTTTTTTTCCTTCAAAGCTTGGTTCAAACACTCTAATTGCTGACAGTAGACTTGAGCATTGATTGTTGCATTAGGTGGTAACAATTCAAAGTGAATTACTCCTTTGCAATTCTACCAGATAGAGAGAACCTTTTTTCCATGAAGTTCCCTTCTCGGTTGTGGTTGATATTTTTCCCTTGTACCAAGCCATTGTTTACGTCGTTTAACATTTCGATAGAAGATCCATTTTTCGTCACCAGTCACACGTCTATCCAAAAAGGGTGAAATGAATTCGTGAGAATGGAGAGAAGAGCAGATGTCAACTCTGGATTTGCGGTTGCTTTCGGACAATTCATGAGGCACCCATTTTCCAAGTTTAACAACCTTTTTAAGTTGTTGAAGATGACGTTGAACAGTTTTATGGTTTGAATTAAGCTTTATTGCCAATTCTTCAACAGATAATGCAGGATTTTCTTCAAGTAATGCCTCAAGGAGCTTATCCTCAAACTCAACTGGACGTCCTGTTCGATCTTCATCTTCAAGGCTGAAATCTCCACTTCTGAATTTTACAAACCATCTTCTGCAAGTTCTTTCCTTCAAGCATTCTTTCCCATAAACTAAGTGTATGTTTCCGGTCGCCTCGGCTGCAGTGTTGCCTTTTTTATACTCATAATTGGCAATAAAGCTTAGTTCAAACCATAAAACTGCTCATCGTCATCTTCAACAACTTAGAAAGTCTAAGTATTGGTTTTGGGTATTTACTGGAATGAAATATTCAAAATTGTAGTATAACTGGAAAGCGCAGATCTTTCATTTTCTGGTCCATTGTTTGCTCGTGTGTTTTTTTTTTATTTTTTATTTCAAGAAATATCTGCCAAGTATTGATACGAGGTGGTATCAAAAGGTCCCCGGATTAGTTATGTTTAATGAAAAAATAACTTATTAACCTAAGTTTTAGCACGAAATCGTTCGAAATAGCCACCTTGCGCGGCAATACACCGGTCCCAGTGTTCCTGCCACTTTTGGAATCCGGCCTCGAAGTTGTTTTCCGTTAGTAAGTCAAGGACCTTCTGCGATTAGCTCTGGATTTCGACAACAAAGTGTTAAAACGGCGATCTTTGAGCTACGTTTTCATCTTGGGGAAGAGATGGAAGTCCGCAGATGCTAAATCTGGTGAATAGGGCGGGTGCAGAAGCGATACCATGTTGTTTTTCGCGAAAAATTTACGAGTGAGGTGAGCTCGGTTACAGGGTGTATTGTCATCGTGAAGAGTTCATTCCTCAGCGCTGCACAGATCAGGTCGCTTTCCTTCAGACGCTTCAAAATGTCGCAGTAGAACTCTCGATTGACGGCCTGGCCCTCTGGGGACGAATGTTTCGATGCACGATACCGCTGATATCGAAAGAAAATACGATGAACATATTCTTGATTGATCTGCGGGTCTGTCCTGCCTTCTTTGGTCGTGAAAATGAAGGGCTCTTTCATTGTAACGACTGCTGCATCGTCTCAGGGTCGTGCCCGTAGAACCAACTCTCGCCACCGGTGATGATCCTCGACATGAAGGATGGGTCATAAGAAGCACCCTGATGAAGATCTTTACAGGCTTCGATGCGATGTTATTTTTGCTCAATGGTCAGCAGGCGGGGGACAAAATTTGAACGTCACATGTTTAATTCAGACGTTAGGATTGCCTGCACGGACCCACACGACTGACCAACAATATCAGCAATGTCGTTGATTGTCCACCGACGATCCTTGTCCACAAGCTGATGAATGTTCTCCACATCTCTGGGGGTAACACTCGTGGCAGGTCTTTCAAACCACTCTTCGTCTTCCAGGGATGTTCTTCCGCTTTTGAAGCGCACGTGCCTCTCGAAACATTACGTACGATCCATTGCCTCGTTGCCGTAAGCTTGCCGAAGTGTGCTCAATGTCTTTGTAGCAGACTTTCCAAGTTTAACGCAAAATTTCCATTTGGCTCTTTGTTCTAACTTCTTGTCCATGACAAAAATCGCAGACTACAGCATACACCACGATCACAAAACCACAAATTTCACAATATGCAAAGTAAACACAGCGATGTCACTCGGCACACTATCTCATGAAGGTGTCACTGTTAGCTCTCATTGCGCGCGCAGCCATGTGTTACCATCTCTTGGCACGCTACAGAAATGGTCCTGGAATTTTTTGATACCATGTCTATATTTGCTTCGCTAATCGCAGTTTTGCTGTATGAGTTTATTATTTGAGGATGTAACATGTGACGTGGCGACATCATTCGTAGTAACGACAGCATTTTGTTTTTGTGCGTGTGTGTTTACGGGAAGAATAAAAATTTGTCTATTATAAATCTCACAGATATCAGTATTTTTCTTTGCAGGCTTGTATTTTTCTGGATGATTTGTAAATATTGTTCTGTTATTGTGTGCGATTATGTAAGATACCATATTCTTCAAAAATACTATTCAAACTGTGCTCTAGCGATATCTGGTACATATAGATATTACAGATACCACTTAATGCACATTCGTTACTACATTTGTTCCGGACTATATTCTCTCATGCGAGAATTATTCCCGAAGACGAATACACATTGTTCAACCGGCTTTCTAGACTTTATAGTTTCTCTTCTTTTCTGTCAGATATTTGATATTTATTCGTCCTATATATCTAACCATTTTTCAAGAAGGTAGAATAATATTTGAAGATAATATGCTTGCAAATTGCTCGTAGGTCGACCACTCGTGTATAACTTTCTACGCATTTACAGTTTACTCTTTTACTCTCAACCTACTAGCAGTGTTTCCATTCAGGTAACATACCTTTCTACGTCACACTCTTCTTCTTTCTTTCTTTTTACCCTCCATCTCGCTGTTCATATTAAAACTTTGGTTTATACTCTTTTAATCTTTTACTCTTTTACTTGTTTCAGTCATTTGACTGCGGCTATGCCGGAGCACCACCTTTAGTCGAATCA
>NC_142928.1:30344632-30347132 GCF_046866305.1 Octopus bimaculoides
ATAATCTTTTTAGGATCTCGAAAAAAGTCTTTTCATGAACCTTCTGATTCTTTTAATGTGCTAGTTTCCTGGTATTAAATTGATATTAATTAATATCGAATTTTTTCCATATTATGTTATATATATATATATATATATATATATATATATATATATATATATATATATATATATATATATATATATATATATATATATATATATATATATATATATATATATATATATATATATATATATATATATATATATATATATATATATATATGTATGGATGCATGTATGTGCTTATATATACGCGTGTGGTTTATGTGTGTGTGTCTGTGCGTGTGTCTGTGTCTGTGTGTCTGTGTATGTATGCATGTATGTATATATGTACATTCACAGACTAGACTTTTGCTACTAATTAACTAATTAATGTGTAGTGTCAGGAATTTTCACAACCTATTCAAATATATTGTAGCCGTCGAATAATTCGAACCAAATGTATAATCTATACCCGTAAAAGTTTATATATTGACCATGAAACCAGGAAGAATAAATTCGAACCGAGCTGGAATTCGAACGCAGAACGAGAGCTCTACAAATCTATAATATTACACTGTATTTAGTACGGAAAATTCTGGTTACTACCATTCTGCAATGTTTCCTTGATATTGTTTTTATTCATTTTCTATATCTTCACTTACTCATTCGCCATCTTTTCACCCAATTTCCTCTTCTTTGTTTTCATCATCATCATCATCATCACCATCATCATCACTTAAACATTACAATTTACTCCCCCCTCTCCACTTATTTTTACCGTTTTTTTTTTTTTTGTTTTATTATTTATTTATCATTTCGAAAATTACTTGTACAGTACGATAGAATTCAACTCACGCACAGAAAACAGTTTTGCGCGATTTATCGAATGCATGTTCAGTTCAGACTTAAATTTTGCAAATCTACACAATTTCCTTTCGTATTGATTGGCTATTTATTTCATTCCGTTCGTGTTTACTAAAGTGTTTATTTGTGTGTGTATATATGTATATATATTTATGTATATATATATAAATACGTTTGAGCTTTTCGAAGCATTTCTGAGTATTTGTATGAGTGTGTTTGCATCTCATTCTGTCGATTTTCTCAATTTCTTAAACGTTTAGTTATGTTATTTTCCATTTTTTTTTCTCTCTCTCATTCAATTCATTTTTTTTTTGTTTAGTATTTACAATCGTTTCGATTCCTGTTTTTTTTTAATTTTCTTCTTTTTTTTCTGCTCTTTGTTTCTCTTAACAAATAAATTTGTTTTTCTTTCTTTTCAATTAATGTAAGAGAGACAAGAATAAAAAAAAAATCTTTTATTTGTACATTTGTAAATTTAAATAAGGAGCCATGTTTTGCCGGTAATAGTTTCACTTATATATGTATTATATATGTATGTATGTATATATATATATATATATATAGATATATATGCATTTATGTATGTATGCATGAGGATGTGTGCGCGCGCGCGCGTGTGTTTTATCATATTTTTATTTTAGATTATCTTTATCTTTCTATTAGAATTCAAATTCATTCTTTTTCAATTTAGCAAACATCATCTTTTCATAAAATCCCATATGGTATTGAACGATTATATTATATATGTATATTTGACAATCTCTCTCTCTCTCTCTCTCTCCTTTCTCTTTCACACACACACACACACACAGACACACACACACTCACTTACTCTATCTTTATCTCATCTGTGTGTCTATATATATACTTGTACATAAACACATGCACAGACATGCACACACGCACTGATATACATACACATAATTATATATGCATATATACATGCGTACATATATGTCTATATGTGCATGCATGTGCACGCCAGTGCGTGTCTCTGCATGCGAGTAAGCATATAAATGGGAACAATAAGGCACAAAGGTGTAGACAATGCTGGATTATATGGTTATATATTTTATTTAATCGTTAATCCGAATTCCTCCCTCCGATCTCCGGACGATTGAGAGTAATTGGAACACACATAAAAAAAAATCATTTACAATATCAATAGAACAATTGTATAAAAATTTAACCGATTTTTGATTGGATAAGATTCAAACAAAAGGATTTTATTCGTTGGCTGTATGAACGTTGTATACAAAACATTAAAAATGAGGCACTCGTCAACAGTGTAGAGGTTTCAATCACACATACACACACACACACATAAACACACACGCGAGCGCGCATATACATATATATATAAATATATATATATATATATATATATATATATATATATATATATATATATATATATATATATATATATATATATATATATATATATATTACTTGTCCAATGTCTCGAAGGTTATTTGTATATAATTCAAACATTAATTTATATAACTGGACAAATATTAAGTAGGCGTACGTTTAGCTGTGTGGTACGTAGCTTGCTTCCCAACCACAAGGTTCTGGGTTCACTCGCATTAATTGGGACCTTGGGCGA
>NC_142928.1:30362132-30397132 GCF_046866305.1 Octopus bimaculoides
GATAACTTCATATTCATCTTCATACCTACTATCTATGGTATACATAAGGCTGTGCATTTTCTTAACTTCTGATAATAGAAGGTCAAAGACATAGATAAAGACTGATATGGGATTTACTTTGCTATGTGATACAGGTCGCTTTTCAGATTCCAAAGCAGGACATTCCCGTGTTCATTTTGGTTCTTTTGTTTGTTATTGTGGTTTTTGTAATGATTAAAGCCTTCACACTGATGACACAAAAACACCAATCACTGTAGTGGTTTTGCAGCTCACGTCTCACCGTAAGCACACTGAAGCTTAAATGTTTGTCTCTCCATTTGACTCCAGCTGAACGGATATTCCATAGAATTTGCATACCTAATGAGGAGCCCATGACTTATTTTGATTCCCCTCCAAGATTTACTCCAGAATAAAGATATGCTTGTCTTACAAAGTCACTGAATTTTTTTCCTATTCTTCCTTTAGCATATACGCCACAGCTATAGCAGAATGCATTTGGATTGTTTAAACAGGCTCTTATTTTGGTTTCAAATTTTGACACAAGGTCACCAATTTTCGGGGAAGGGGCAAATCGATCAGATCGATCTTAGTGCTCAACTGATACTTATTTTATCGACCCGAAAATGATGAAAGGCAAGGGCAAAGTCAACCTCGGCGGAATTTGAAATCAGAACATAAAGAAGGTCGAAATGCCGCTAACGATTCTACCAAATCGCTGCCGAAAACACAGTCCTGATATTCAACTCATATCTACTTCTTCATCAAGTAAAAATGAACAAATCAGTAATTAAATCTAAGAGATAATTTAAAGTTTGGTTTCTACGTGTATGACTGTGTGGTTAAGAAGCTCATTTACAACTACGTGGTTTCAGGTTCATCCCCACTACATGGTACCTTGGGCAAGTGTCTTCTACTATAGCGCAGACCTCTCTTCATACTTCTCTCCACTCCCACTTCTCTTCACCCCTACTCTTTCTCTCCTCTCTCTTACTCTCTCTCACTCTCTTCTCTCGTACTCCCCCCTCTCTCACTCTTACTCTCTACACTCTTACTCTCCTACTCTCTACACTCTTACTCTCTTACTCTCTCACCCTTACTCTCTTACTCTCTTACTCTCTCACCCTTACTCTCTCACTCTCTTCCCCTCTCTCTCACTCTCTTTCTCTTCCTCTCTTTCTCCCCCCATACCCCTCTTCCCTCTCTCTAACTCTCTTTCTCTTCCTCTCTTTCTCTTCCTCTCTTTCTCTTCCTCTCTTTCTCCCCCCATACCCACCTTCCCCTCTTTCTCTCCCCCCATACCCACCTTCCCCCTCTCTTAATCCACCTTCCCTCTCTTATACCCACCCTCTCTCCTCTCTTCCTCTCCCCTCCCATACCCATCTTCCCCCTCTCTTACATACACCTTCCCCTTCTCCCTCCTCGTCAACACCCTCTCATAAGCTCATCCCACCACACCCCAACACACTCCTACTCTACCTTCCCACTCCACCCCATCCAATTCCTTACACCCACCACCCACCCCTACCCACATACCCCACCCTACCCACAGACCCCTACCTATACCCCACCCTCAGCCTAACCCACAATCCACCCATGCCTTCCCCACCTCCCAACACCCTCGCATCACACCACACCACACCAATACCCTCGCATCACACCACGCACACCACACCAATACCCTCGCATCACACCACGCGCACACTACAACTGACCAACTACTTTCTCCCTTTCTCCCTTCCCCATTTTCACACTACATACGTCAAGATCACCAGCATTCTACCTCCCACACACAGCCCCTCGTTCCCGATCACCGTTTGTTATCTCCCTCTTTCTTAGCTCTCCTGAAATAAGAATTTCTAACTTCCGGTCAGCCATTGTTATGATCGGCCATTATTATTATGATTGACCGTTGACTGAACACTATTCAATTTTTTTTCTCCGTGTTTTTCTCCTTGTCTCCGTATTCTTTCTGTTGAAGAGCGTAGCTCGAAACGTCAAAGACTTTCCGTATTCCCGAGCGTCATACTAATATATACTTTTGTTATTTACACCACCTGTCCTCGTCTGTTGTTATTATTTGTATATTCTCCCACATATAATACACGCTCACGTGGTCGCACCAGCTAATCCTGTCTCCTCTCATCACACACTACCAACTTTTGGATTCTACCTTCTTTCCTTCTGGATCTGGACTGTTTGATTCTGAACTTTATACCCTCCGGCTGCACCTCTCCTACCCACGGATTACACTGGACCCATCTTCTGATTGGAAATCGCTTCAATATACCACGACGTCTAAAAAACTTTTGAACTTTTCCACTTTTGTAAACCTCCTTTATCATCCTTTTTTACCTTACTTTCCTTCACCTACCGTCTCTTCGTACTCTGGATGTTCCTAATCTGTCTTCTCTAATCTGCACCTATTACTTTGTATTCTTCTCCCTCCCTTTCTTTTCTCCTCTCGTTTCTTCTCTCCCTGTCACCCCATTTTTCTCCCTATTGTCCCATCTTCCTTTTTGCTTTGTTTTTTTCTCCCACCTCGCATATATTTTCTTCTCACAACCCCTTTTTCGTTTTTTCTCCTCATGCCTTTATTTTTTTCCCCCACACCTGTTAAAAAAGTTTTTTTTTCCTTTTTTTCCTTTTTTTCCTTTTTTCCACGTCCAATTTTTCTCATCACGCTTGTTTTTTTCCACCACACCTTTTGTAATTCTCCTTCCCACGTCTAATTTTCTTTTCTCTCTCGTTCCATCATGCCTGACTACAAATCTTTCCAACTCACTCTCCACAACCGCCTAAAACTATACCTCCGCACACTTCCCTCTCTATACTTTCAACCTACTATACGACTCTCCTTACTCATATTCAAGAAGACTCGTTTCTCTACTCATATTACGTTTCTCAGTCGCTGCTTACATCACCGCCTCATCCCTAAGGGTTTCCGCCTCCATTTCCACCCCACACTCCACTCTTCTACCACCATTCTACCCATACTCCGCACCACATCCTACCGCCTTATGCGGGCCACCATTCGCTCCAATCTCTCTAAAATCCACACTATCGACCGCCTTCTTCCTCCAGCCTTTTCCATATTTTTCTCCTCTCTGTCACCCTCCCATGCTCACAATACATTGCGCTTTATCATTCAACTTAATCATCTCTTTCATGCATTTCTTACCGACACTAAGCTCCGCAAACTTCACTCACTCCTCCATTCCTCTACACCCGATGCCACTACCCCAACCCCCCCACCACCCTTCTCCCTCCCTGATGTGCATTCCCCACCCACACCCAACCACACTGCCTCTCCCACACACACTCCACCCCTCCCTCCCAGCCCTCCACCATCCCGACCGCCCCTCCTAACCCTACTTCATCCCCTCCTACTTCTATTCCACCCACCCCTTCTCCACTTCAGCCTGTCGTTACCATTCCCCCAGATCTTCCTCTCTCTGAGGCGGAGCGCTCCGTCCTCAATAGGGGTCTGCGCTTCATCCCACTCACTCCATCCTGCAAGGAATTTCAAACCCGTGCTGATGTCCACAGCTTTGTGCGCCGCGTTAGGTTGGGTGCGCTTTTCCATAACACACCACCCGCACCCAACGAGGACTGCTTCACTGACCTGGGCCGACGACCATCCCAGTGGACGCCTGCTCCTGGCCAGTTCCAGGCAGTTGATCTTTTCGCGGGCGCCTGCCAACGCGCTGTGGGCCGGTTTAACTTTTCCAGGCGTCCATCTCGACTCAACATCTCCCCAGCCGAACTCTCGGCCCTTCGATCCCTCCGACGCCGCACGGACATCATCATAAAACCGGCTGATAAGGGTGGAGCCGTGGTAGTATGGCGCGCGGACCTCTACGAGGCCGAAGCTCTCCGTCAACTTCGAGATACCTCATTCTACCGCCCTCTGCCCTCCGACCCCACGCCCAGCTACCAACAGACTGTATCCTCCACTATCCATGACCTCATCCTTTCCTCCCGTCTCCCCGCCACCGCCTCCAACCTTATTGTTCGCACCCCACGCACCCCCACCATTTACTTCCTCCCCAAGATCCATAAACCGAACAACCCTGGCCGCCCCATCGTCTCCGCCTACAACTGCCCCACCGAGCTTATCTCAAAATACCTAGACCGTGTCCTCGCCCCCCTAGTGGCTTCTCTCCCTTCCCACATTCATGACACTAACCACGCGCTTCGTCTATTCAACTCCTTCTCTTTCCCTCCCGGCCCTTCTAAGCTTCTCTTCACTCTAGACATCCAGAGCCTCTATACAGTGATCCCCCACGACGAGGGGCTGCGTGCCCTGAAGTTTTTTCTAGACCAACGCCCCAACCCACAACCCGACACCTCCACACTCATTCGTCTGGCCGAACTTGTCCTATCTCTCAACTGCTTCTCGTTCGCGGGAGATATCTACCAGCAGTCCTCGGGAGTGGCCATGGGGACCAGAATGGGCCCCAACTACGCGAACCTCTTCGTTGGTTATGTTGAGCCCCAAATATTCTCCAGTTTCACTGGTCCCACTCCCGAACTATACGGTCGGTATATCGACGACTGTATCGGTGCCACCTCACTCTCCCGCGAACATCTTGACTCGTTCCTCTCTTTCGTTCAGTCTTTCCATCCTGCCCTCCACTTCTCCTGTACTGTCTCTGACACCTCTGTCCCCTTTCTCGACATTTCGGTCAGCATCCTTCACTCCGCCCTTAGCACCTCCATCCACTACAAACACACAGACTCACACTCCTATCTCAACTTCTCCTCCTCCCACCCGAGACACACAAAACTTTCTATTCCCTATTCCCAATTCCTCCGTCTACGCAGACTTTGTAGCGACAGCCATGACTTTGAGACTCAGTCTCAACTCATGGCTCACCACTTTAGCCTGCGTGGATATCCACCCACCACCATCCACACCGCCCTTGCCAGAGCACGTTCTGTGGACCGTGCATCTGCTCTCTCCCCCCGAACCCGCCCTGCCGTTTCCCGCCTCCCTTTTCCCCTCACCTACCATCCCACCACCCTACCCCTCCAACGCTCCATTCTCCGAGCTTTTCGGCGCCTCCAGTCCGACCCCTCCACCTCCCACATCTTCCCTAATCGACCCCTCCCCTCCTTCAAACGAGCCCACAACCTACGGGACCTCTTGGTCCACAGCTTCTTCCCCAACCCAACCTCCCAACCTGGCTCATTCCCCTGCTCCCGCCCACGCTTCCGCACTTGCCCTTACCTCTCCAACACCACCCTCCTCACCAGCATCCATCACCGACCCTATCGCATCACCAACTCCTTCACCTGCACGTCTACCAACATCATATATTGCCTCTCCTGCTCTCTCTGCCAATCCCTGTACATCGGACAAACGGGGCGCCGCCTGGCCGACCGATTCGCGGTACACCTCCGAGATATCAACGTCGGCAATGACACCCCGGTGTCACGCCACTTCCGTTCTGCCGGTCACTCCTTGCGGCAACACCTGTCTGTGTTTGGACTGTCCATGCACAGGGGCCATCCGGACTCCCGTTTGCGCCGTGAACAGGGATTAATCTTCTATCTTCGCTCCTTTGAGCCACATGGGCTCAACTCCCCTCCACTCTTCATCTAACCCCCTCCTCCTGTCTCTCTCCCCCACCCTCCCTCCTACCACCCATCTCTCCCCTCCCCCACCTCCTGCTCCGATTCCTACTCCTTTGTACGTCTCTTCACCTCTCTTCATACTTCTCTCCACTCCCACTTCTCTTCACCCCTACTCTTTCTCTCCTCTCTCTTACTCTCTCTCACTCTCTTCTCTCGTACTCCCCCTCTCACTCTCTTACTCTCTACACTCTTACTCTCCTACTCTCTACACTCTTACTCTCTTACTCTCTCACCCTTACTCTCTTACTCTCTTACTCTCTCAACCTTACTCTCTCACTCTCTTCCCCTCTCTCTCACTCTCTTTCTGTTCCTCTCTTTCTCTTCCTCTCTTTCTCTTCCTCTCTTTCTCTTCCTCTCTTTCTCCCCCCCCCATACCCACCTTCCCCTCTTTCTCTCCCCCCATACCCACCTTCCCCCTCTCTTAATCCACCTTCCCTCTCTTATACCCACCCTCTCTCCTCTCTTCCTCTCCCCTCCCATACCCATCTTCCCCCTCTCTTACATCCACCTTCCCCTTCTCCCTCCTCGTCAACACCCTCTCATAAGCTCATCCCACCACACCCCAACACACTCCTACTCTACCTTCCCACTCCACCCCATCCAATTCCTTACACCCACCACCCACCCCTACCCACATACCCCACCCTACCCACAGACCCCTACCTATACCCCACCCTCAGCCTAACCCACACTCCACCCATGCCTTCCCCATCTCCCAACACCCTCACATCACACCACACCACACCAATACCCTCGCATCACACCACGCACACCACACCAATACCCTCGCATCACACCACGCACACACTACAACTGACCAACTACTTTCTCCCTTTCTCCCTTCCCCATTTTCACACTACATACGTCAAGATCACCAGCATTCTACCTCCCACACACAGCCCCTCGTTCCCGATCACCGTTTGTTATCTCCCCAGTTTCTTAGCTCTCCTGAAATAAGAATATCTAACTTCCGGTCAGCCATTGTTATGATCGGCCATTATTATTATGATTGACCGTTGACTGAACACTATTCAATTTTTTTTCTCCGTGTTTTTCTCCTTGTCTCCGTATTCTTTCTGTTGAAGAGCGTAGCTCGAAACGTCAAAGACTTTCCGTATTCCCGAGCGTCATACTAATATATACTTTTGTTATTTACACCACCTGTCCTCGTCTGTTGTTATTATTTGTATATTCTCCCATATATATATATATATATATATATATAGATATGCAGGGCAGAGAGATTTTGAACTTACTGGCCGATAAATTTCTTAACGTCTTCTTCACGTGGTATTGATGTTCACATGGTCAAAATTAACGTGAGTTATTTAGACATTAACAAATTTATTAGAATATTTAGCTGAAGATCAGAATAGAGTATTATGTACTCTTAACTGTGAAACAATTGTACTAAATTAACTAAAGGCGAGTGTTTTTTACTCTTCTCTATTGTTTTTTCTTCTGTGTGTATCAAAAATATCGCTATCAATCTGGAGTAATAATTTGTAGTTTTGAAATCAGTAGTTCTTTGACTGCTATTTCTGAATTCTCAGTATGTTGGAGAAGCAGGTTACTGTCAATCCCTATATATTTATGATTATATATATATATATATATATATATATAGAAAAGATAATAAGAGTGAAAAAACTACAGAAGGCTTGTGTTACATGGTTATATATATATATATATATATATATATATATATATATATAAGCCTTGTGAGTGGATTTGGTAGACGGAAACTGAAAGAGGCCCGTTGTATATATGTATATATATATATGTGTGTGTGTGTGTGTGTGTGTGTGTGTGTTTGTCCCCCCAACATCGCTTGACAACCGATGCTGGTGTGTTTACGTCCCCGTAACCTAGCGGTTCGACAAAATAGGCCGATAGAATAAGTACTAGGCTTACAAAGAATAAGTCCTGGGGTCGATTTCCTCGACTAAAGGTGGTGGTCCAGCATGGCCACAGTCAAATGACTGAAACAAGTAAAAATGTAATGTAAAATGTAAAGACGTATATATATATATATATATATATATATATATATGTATATATATGTATATATATATATATATATATATATATATATATATATATATATATATATATATATATATATATATATATATATATATATATATATATATGAGGTGGGAGGTTTATGTTTGTGTTTGCTTCTCCATCATCGCTTGAAAATCAGTTCTGATTTGTTTGCGTCCATGTAACAAAGCGGTACGGCAAAACAGACCGATAGAATAATTACCAGACGTAAAAAAAAAAACAAGCATTGGGAACGATCTGTTCGACAAAAGCCTTCAAAGTAGTGCCCCGATATAGCTACAGGTCAATCACCGAATAGATAATAAAAGAGATAAAAGAAGACCAACAAAATTAATTTATAATCCAGCAAGGTAAAATATACAGATAAAAATGATGCTGCATACATCAGCAAATACGATGCCAAAATTCGACAATTCGCGGTATTATGAAATATGGCATCCCCAGTTAAACATTCCTAACTGGCCGAGTTAGGAGGAGGAGGAGGAGGAGGAAAGGCAGTAACAACAAGAGCAGCAGCAGCAGCAGCAGAAGCAGTAGTAGTAGTAGTAGTAGTAGTAGTAGTAGCAGCAGCAGCAGCAGCAGCAGCAGTAGTAGTAGTAGTAGTAGTCGTAGTAGTAGTATGGAAACTAGATGTTTTTCGAAATACTTGCAAGATAAACTAGATTGCTGTTTTGGTTGATATTTTCTCTTGTCTTTTTCTTCTGCGATTACAGTTCCAATAGGACACACACACTGGAGTGATTACAGTTGATAGCAATAGTTTAATTAATTAATTAATTAATTAATCAGTTTATTAATTAGTTCAGGTAATTAATTTGTGTTTTATATTCCCTTGTCGGCTAATCTTGTGTTGTTACAGCATCTAATTAGCAGGTGAAGGTAAACAGACTAAACAGGCCAAACAGGTTTTGGCTTCCAATGAAAGAAAAGATGGCCGAATATAAAGCAAGAGGAGTGTTAGAATCGGAGGAGCATGAATCATAATTCCTTAGGTAAGTTTCTTTCCATTCTGACTTAAAATCCCAATCGGCAACGACTTTGTCATTTTTTCGAAGTACATAAAATTAAGTTGTTGGCACTCCGTCGCTTACGACGTCGAGGGTTCCAGTTGATCCGATCAACGGAACAGTCTGGTCGTGAAATTAACGTGCAAGTGGTTGAGCACTCCACAGACACGTGTACTCTTAACGTAGTTCTCGGGGATATTCAGCGTGACACAGTGTGACAAGGCTGACCCTTTGAATTACAGGTACAACAGAAACAGGAAGTAAGAGTGAGAGAAAGTTGTGGTGAAAGAGTAAAGCAGGGTTTGCCACCATCTCCTGCCGGAGCCTCGTGGTGCTTTAGGTGTTTTCGCTCAATAAACACTCACAACGCCCGGTCTGGGAATCGAAACCGCGATCCTATGACTGCGAGTCCGCTGCCCTAACCACTGGGCCATTGCGCCTCCACACATAAAATAAAGTACAGTCAAATCATTGAACTGATATTATTAATTTCCTTTCTAAGGCGGCGAACTGGGAGAAGTGATACCAGGTAAGATGCCTAGCGGCATTTCGTCCGTCTTTACGTTCTGAGTTTAAATTCCGCCGAGGTCGAATTTATCTTTTATTCTTTCGGGCTCGAATTAAATAAATAAGTACCAATTGAAACTAACCCAGTTCATCCTTCTGTTTTTTTAATTCACAGTCCTATTCTATATCAAAACAGGAATTTTGTGTATATTAATCCATGTAAATGTATGGATTGTTGGTTAACATTTTAAGATATATTCTGTAGTATGGTATAGGATGTGTGTGTGTGTGTGTGTGTGTGTGTGTGTGTGTGTGTGTGTGTGTGTGTGTGTGTGGACTGTAGAAGGCCGGACGGTGTACCAATTTTCCCGTTCCGTGGCGGTAAGCCCTTCATCTGGGATGCCACATATCACACCTTCTCCAGCGGCAACTTGGTGATGTCAGCTACCAGCCCGGGCTCCGATGCACATCAAGCTGAGAAAAGCAAGCTGTCTAAGTATCGGTTTCCCTCCTACAGGTTTATGGTCGAGCCTGTGGCAGTTGAGACCTCCGGCGTCCTTGGCCCCCGAACCATATCCCTGCTAACAGGTACTCGAAATATAAAGATTAACCTAAGTTTAAGAAAAGAAGTTCGTTCACTCAAGCAGTTTACTACTGTTCTATTATGTCTTATTTTTTTTTATTTGACAGCGCAAGTCCTGATCATCTATTTTTTGCATAAGTCATTACAGCAAATGATTTCCAATAGAATAGCTTAATGCATTCAGTGCTCCTTTTGAAACAGCTGTAGTTCTTGACTAATTTTTCCATTCCTTCTATTTGCATTTATAACACACACACACACACACACACACACACACACACACACACAAACATATACATATATATATATATATATATATATATATATGTATATGTATATGTATAGTCATAGAAATGGTAAGACAACAAAAGAATGAAAGATACCTCGATATTATGTAGATAGAGGAATTTATCTGTAAATATGCGCGATTACTATGAACATTTTTACTCCCTTACCTTTACACCCTCCCCTTACTTAGCAGTCATTTTAATTTGTCTTAGTAACGGTCAATCACGCAGTAATTTCCCTTTGTTTAACGGTCATTTTCATAGCATGGTTTCGATGGCCCGATAACTGAAGGGATGGTGGCGTGGGTTTCCGCCCCGACATCCGAAACTCGGAGTTTTATCATGGCTACCGAATAACTGTCACATATTATATTTACAGATGTATATATATATATATATATATATATATATATAGAGAGAGAGAGAGAGAGAGAGAGAGAGAGAGAGAAAGAGAGAATTCTCCCCCCCCCCCCCCCCACCAAAAAAAACAAAAGACGAAGACAGGTGGTGTAGACAACAAACAGATGTATTAGTTTAACGCTCGGGAAGTGAAAAAGTCTTTAACGTTTCGAGCCTACGCTCTTCCACAGAAAGGAACACAGAAGGAAACAAGGAGAGAAAATAAAGAATGTGTAGTGGCTAGCGATCTATCATGGCGAATGCCGGACATATATACATAGGTGTAGGAGTGACTGTGATAAGTAGCTTGCTTACCAACCACATGGTTGGTTCCGGGTTCAATCTCACTGCGTGACACCTTAGGCTAGTGTCTTCTACTATAGCCTCGGGCCGACCAAAGCCTTCTGAGTGGATTTGATACACGGGAACTGAAAAAAGCCCGTCGAATATATGTATATATATGTATGTGTGTGTGCGTTTGTGTGTGTGTTTGTGTCTGTGTTTGTCCCCCCCCCCCAACATCGCTTGACAACCGATGCTGGTGTGTTTATGTCCCCGTAACTTAGCGCTTCTATTTTGGATGAAAGGCACTATCCCCCAGTATTGATTTCCTCTGTCAGTAAATGTTCTATTTGTATTCTGAAACTAGCTTTAAAATGATATCACACATGCACAGACAGACAGACATGCAGACAGATAGACAGACAGGCAGACAGATAGACAGACAGACAGACAGACAGACAGACAGACAGACGGACGGACAGACAGACGGACGGACAGGCAGACGGACGGACAGACGGACGGACAGACGGACGGACAAACAGGTAGGTAGGTAGATAGATAGATAGATAGAGAGAGAGAGAGAGAGAGAGAGAGAGAGAGAGAGACAAACAGACAGACAGACAGACAGACAGACAGACAGACAGACAGACAGATAGATAGATAGATAGATAGATAGATAGATAGATAGATAGATAGATACATTTCTTTTATTAGCCACACAGGGCTCAACGAAGATGGGACAAATACAATGTAGAGCTTTTCTTTTTGGGAGGGGGAAGGAAGGAAAAAAAAAAAAAAAAAAAATTGGTGGTGTCGATCAAAAGGGATCGTAGGAAGGGAAAAAGGGGCAGTTCGATCAAAATGGATCGAAAAAAAAAGAAAAGGAAAGGCCGATCAATAGGGATCGTGTATCACACAGTAATGTTCTCGTGTAAAAAGAGGGGAAGACAGTTTAGGTTTAGCCGTGGAAGGAAAAGCCCACGGAAAAGACCACGGTAACCTTGGTCAATATTCTCATTGAAGAAACTATAACAGTAAGTGACTCTCTTTTGCCTTTTTGTTTTATTTTTTTTTTCTTGTTCATAGGGTTATGCTCAAGATGGCTCCGTCGTTCACACGTGCCATCCTTGCTACATTCACCCATCTTTTTTTGAAGCATTCACTAGACAAGACTTCCCTTTCTACTCTCAACTTCCTCTTCAGGTGATACTTGAAGAAGTTGATGAGAGATTGCCCAGAGAGGAAAGTCTTTGTCTCTAGACCTTTCAGACGCGTCCACCATACACATTCTTTCGCCATAGCCACAAGTACGATGAAAATAGCTCTTCCTTCCCGTTTAAAGGAAGGAGGCGCGACAATATTCACGATAGACTCGGCTGATAGACCGACTCGTCCCACACGCGATAGCAGTTGTTCGACGTAAGCCCACAGCTCGGAAATGGTGGGACACTGTACGAGTGCGTGCAGAACGGTTTCGTCGCTCTGCCGGCATCTCGGACAGGTCGGCCCCGTGTTTCTCGAGCCATGCCTGTAGAGCTTATCCCGAACGGGTAGAGCTTATCCCGAACGGGTAGTGCTTCTCGATAGCACTGCCAGGCCAGGGATCTCTGGAAGTTGTCCATAGGTCCCGGCCCGAAGGTCGTCTTAAACAGGCGGGTCAGGTATTCCTCGTCGACGCCCAGGTTCGCCCCGAGATCGTCGTCGTACCTTCCCTCCACTAATCCACTATAGAATGCGTTAGTTGTGATGCAGTCGCTCAAGGTTGACCCGGGTTGTTGGAGTTGCCGAAGAGCAGCGCGACACTCGCGGTGCCATTCGCCCTTCCTCGGCCTCTTCTTGATCCATGACTGCAGTTCGGTCATGGAGACGAGCTGCGGGAAAGCGCGCCGCACAAACGGTGACCACACCTGTTCACCGCTGTCTACGTAGAGCCGGAGATGTCGCAGTCTCAGCGCGTGTCTGCGCATCATCAACCACGGCATAGATAGGCAGACAGACAGACATCAGACAGACAGACAAACAGATAGACAGACAGATAGACAGATAGATAGATACATTTCTTTTATTAGCCACACAGGGCTCAACGAAGATGGGACAAATACAATGTAGAGCTTTTCTTTTTGGGAGGGGGGAGGAAGGGGGAAAAAAAAAAAGATAGATAGATAGATAGATAGATAGATAGATCATCCTACGCATAGCTATAGATATATGCCGATAGAATTTACTTATTGGAGAAAGCGGTATAACAATTTGATAAATCTACGCGTGTTGAGATTAAAATGATACAATTAGAAATCGCTGGCACATTGAAATATATTTAACAGCTCGTGGAACTCTTTCGCAGTAATATTAATCAACGTTTAGCAGCTTAGCTTTACTGAGACCCGATACAGCTGGTTGCCTGCTGAAAACGCAGTTATTCTATTATGTTTGCCTCCTGCAGGTGTTTGACAAATGTCATCATCTATTAGAACGATCGTAGATAATAGTGAGGACTTTTGGCAGTGTGTAGTGGCTCCTTTGTCAGGAAATACGTGATGGAATGACCAGGCTAGTAGTCTATCAACGCTGGATTCGTCTTCGGGGCTGTGGGGTGTGATGCGAAGTTGGGGGGGGGGGTCAGTCGTTGTGATGTGGTTATGTTTGATTGGAATGGAATGTGGTTTAATATGGAGCCGTGTGAGCTAGTATGATGCATTGGTAGATTAGTGGTGGTGGTGGTGGTGGTGGTGGTGGTGGTGGTGATTGGTGGTGGTGGTGGTGGTGGTGGTGGTGGTGGTGGTGATTGGTGGTGGTGGTGGTACTCGCAGCGATGGTGATGCTGGTGATAGTGGTAGTACACGTGGTGGTGGCGTGATGATGATCGTGGTTGTGAAAGTGGCGGTGGTGGCGGTAGCAGTAGTGGTGGCGGTAGTGGTAGTAGTGGTGGCGGCAGTGGTGGTGGTGGTGGTGGTGGTGGTGGTGGTGCCATCGGCGGCGGCGGTGGTGGTGGTGGTGGTGGTGGTGGTGGCGATGGTGGTGGTGCTGGTGGTGCTGGTGGTGCTGGTGGTGGTGGTGGTGGTGGTGGTGGTAGCGGCGGCGGCGGCGGCGGCGGCGACGACGGTGATGCAGTTGTAGAATGCCACATGACATGCTATGTACCATAGCAACAGGAAAATAACGTGGCACAGGAGCTTCTGTGTATAGGATGTAGTAGATACCCCATGTATGCAGTATATGATGTAGTGTTTCATGCATGCCTTGTAGAATCTATAGCCAGAATCACCTCATAAACAGATCTATAAATCTAACGTTGTTGTATTCTTATTTTTTGTCTCTCTTCTGATCTGGTTTTTTTTCTTTCATATAACAGATATATTTACTTCAGACTAGATATATATCATCATTTTTTTTTCCTTTTACAGTATAAATATTTATTTCTTACAACAGATATGACATCTAATTTTTTATTAGTTTTTTTTTCATATTACAGTAAATATAATTATTTCTCGCGACAGATATGACATAATTTTCTTATAATATCAAAAATATTTAATCTTCACAGTAGATATGTTTGGCTTTTTTTTTTTCCTTATAACAGCAAATATATTTCTTTGTTACTGAAAATTCATAGTAAAAATATATGGCGTTCGTAGTAAAAAAATATGGCGTTCTTTTCCCATCAAATTTCTATCAGTTTACAAAACTTAATTTAACTTTATGAAGATGAAAGAAGATAGCCAGATGGAGCTGTCTGGTTAAGAACCTCGCTTTGCAAACATATAGTTTCGTGGTGAGTTCCACTGTGCAGCAGCTTCGGTTTGTGTCTTCTATGATAGCTTCGGGCCGAATGCCTTGTGGGGTAATTTGGGAGACGGAAACTATGCGGAAGCCAATCGTGTGTGTGTGTGTGTGTGTGGAGGCGTGTTTGAGTATGCATGTGTGTTCGGCTCTCCCACCATCACATCCTGAGAACCCAGCAAACATTGGGGCGCCAGACAGACACACCTACCCCTAAAAAAAACCTACACATATACCAACCCTACATAAATATCAAACTTACATAAATACCACCTTCCCTGCATATATTTTCACCAGACTCCTACTACCTCACAGCATCTCAAATACTGTGACATAACTTTTTTGTAAATCTTTTGCAGAATTCGCATCCCACGACTTTGTTTCATCTTTTTTCACAGCACCCACAAAGAAGCCACCCATCCTGTCTAGAGTAAAGACTAATTACTGCAATAACTTGAGATTCAATGGCGCACAGATATTGAATTTATTGCAAAACACCCCTGAGAGATCTACATGAAGTGGGACCTTGACCTTCTTCTGTCGACATTAATTCACACATATGCGTGTGCATATGTATGTATATGTGTGTGTATGTATGTATGTATGTATGTATGTATGTATGTATGTATGTATGTGTACACTCACATATATATATATATATATATATATATATATATATATAAATTGTAAATGCAAAAATAAAATCAAAAACACAAAGGATTCTGCGGTACACGTGTTTCAAGCTTTATAGTTGTTACATCAGTGTATAATTGACAATATAAAGCTATCTTCAGCCGCAAATGTATGTATTCTCTCCCAAGAATTATATCACATAGGTGTTAAAGGAGGAAGAAAGATGAGATATAAGAGGTGAGGTTTCGTTTGGTATTTTGCATTGTACCATACCTCGTAGAATTCTTAATTTGATATATTTATACATAATTTTCTCGGTACTCCGGAATACGTCGTGTGTGTGTGTGTGTGTACATATACATATATTTTTGAATGTACGCATGTAAAGGCACATATATTTATACAAATATATTTATATGTGTGTATATATATATATATATATATATATATAGTATTTCGGTTTGATAATTTTCTTTTTTTTGACAAATAAGCACATGCACTTCATATTCGTTCCTCACTCGTTTATTACTGTTCTTATTCTAACTCATGTCCATTGTCCAGAAATCTTTCGTGACATGCTATTCATTGAGCCTCTATGTTCTGTCTGAGCATTCTGGCAGAGCACTGACGAGCCTTTCTCTTCTCGCCATTGTAGTCGTCATGCTTCTGCACCGTTTCTCAGTACATCGTAAGCTGTACGATACATTCCCAACCTTACAATTAACTTGTGGATTCATTCTACATACAGTACAATTGGTCTCTGTATATGGGGACCTATCAAAGGGATAAGTTCTACAGATGAGTGATTTTATAGGGGAACCACGACTTTCTACTACTTTAATCCGTAGATTAGCTTTATCTAATGTTTTTTCTAAAAAGGTATGCTAGTTTGCCGCCAGGAGTAGCATCAACGAATATGACACTCTGGTATTTTTTGTTGTCATATCATGAGTTGGCCTTATCTATCTTTTTTC
Organism: Octopus bimaculoides; assembly: GCF_046866305.1. NCBI lineage: Eukaryota > Metazoa > Mollusca > Cephalopoda > Octopoda > Octopodidae > Octopus > Octopus bimaculoides. The sequence continues at coordinate 30,378,289 of NC_142928.1, forward strand.
TGGTCCTTAGTATGCTGTTTCTGGATTGACTCCTGTATAGCGAGGAAATCCCCTTTACATCACTCTCTATGATGACTTTGTACTTAGCCCTGGCTCTTTTGTACACTTTAATCCTGTCCCTTTGGTTGTAGCCAGAGATCAGCATGCGGTGGATGAAGTGTTGTATGTGTCTTTCCAATTCCGTAGGGTTGCATATGCGAGTCACATTCCTCATCACTCTTACGAAGTCTGCTATAAGAATATTGAACTTGGCGTTGTTCGCAATGGCTGCGTTCTTGTGGACAAGGTGTTTAGAAGCCATAGGTTTGGCATAAACGCGGCGAGCTGGCAGAATCGTTAGCACGCCGGACGAAATGCTTAGCGGTATTTCGTCTGCCGTTACATTCTGTGTTCAAATTCCGCCTTTCTTCCTTTCAGGGTCGATAAATTAAGTACCAGTTACGCACTGGGGCCGATGTAATCGACTTAATCCGTTTGTCTGTCCTTGTTTGTCCCCTCTATGTTTAGTTCCTTGTGGGCAATAAAGAAATATGAAATAAGAAATAATAATGGGAAAGAAAGATCTGTAACTTATTGTTCTTGGTTTCTAACTAGTATCTAAAACTGGTAGTCTATTGTTGGGGTGCTTGTTAGGGTGGGCTATCGTTACTTTGATACTTTGGTGGGTGGAGTTAGTTATTTGCTGGATGCTCTCCATATCGTTAGCTTCTAGATCATCAACATTGTCTTGTAGGAGTGATTTGACTACTATGTTGATATCATCCACAGCGAGAGTACATGGTTAGGGTTATAGAGTTTTCTGCTAATTTCTCTTTGAGTCTCCTATCCCACCATACTATAAAAAGCTTGACCACATCGCTAGCAATACTGACACCGATCGCTTCACCTTCCTCTTGGGCGTATATCTTGCTGTTAGACTTAAATACGTGGCCCTTGACTGTGATCTCGGTACTCGCACCCACCACATGTGCAGCCATCTTTTTAACCTGATCATCGCTTCCGAGGGTTCGTATAGCTCTTGTTCACCCGTTCCATGTCTCTCTAGTGGTCTTCCCGGCCATAGACGTTATAGTAGGGGATCAACCTCTTACCGATCTAGTGGGGGCAGAAGCAATTAACGTTATGTTCATCTAAGTAACCACGAAACTCCACATCGCTCTCGCTGATCACCTCCACACATTTCTCCACAGCAAAATCATCATCAGTTGATGGGTATAAGAGGGATACTACGTCAATACTGCCTATTAGCATCCCGTCATGTATATATATATATATATATATATATATATATATATATATATACATACATATATAAATAATTAAATGATAGCTTACTAATAGTTCGAACCTAAAGGCAAACTTAATGGGCTACATCAAAATTCGAAATCGTCGATCCGACTACATACGCTGGTGACTTACCTCCCTTTGTCAGTCATTAAGATAGTGCTTTGAAGCTTTTGAGTTGTTTTAATTGTTTTTTTCTAGCAATAGTGGTGCTAGTCAATACCCCCTGTCACTTTTGTAACCTCTATTAATATATGTATATACATTTATATAAATTTACATATGTGTGTAAGTAGATAAATATATTTATGGTCATAAGAATATACATACAAAGGGGTGCTGAAAAATTCTTGGTTTTGGGTTAAAAAAAATACAAGTGAATCAATTGGTTATGGTTTCATTCAGCGTATTCCCCTCTCAGACTCACACACTTATTGCAGCGGTCCTTCAGTTGTTCTAAGCCCTGTAGAAGTACTTGGAAAGTTGGGCCTACGACCAGGCCTTTCGCAATATCCTTAAAACTGAAAACTTTTCAGGACCCCACTCGTACATATGTATGTGTTTATGTATGTAAGGCGTACGTGTATGTAAGGATGGATGGATGGATGGATGGATGGTTAGATGGTTGGATGGATGGATGTATGCATGCATGGGTGATACTGCTGTCCTTCGCCGTCACTCTATCGTGACGATTGTAAATAGTACTTTTTTCATTCTCTCTATACAGAGGGGAAATATGTGCGTTTGTATGATTGTACTTGTCTAAGTAAGCAGTTATACATATATGTTTGTAATGTAAGTATAAATATGCATACTAAATAATCCCCAAAGACAAACACAAAATGCAAAATGTCTTACTTTTTAGATACCGTGACAGCAGAGAGAGAGAGAGAGAGATACATACACACACACACACACACACACACACATGCACACACGCATACGCACACACATATATGAGTGTGTGTAGATAGATAGATAGATAGATACATACATACATACATACATGTAAATGCGTGCTTATAAATACACATGAATATGTATGCGTGTATGTGAATGCGAGAGAAAGCGAGAAAGAGCCAATAACATATGTTGTTGGAAAATATGTATTTATCGACATTTATATATGTATGTATGTATGTACTGTATTACGTGCATGAATGTATATATATATATATATATATATATATATATATATATATATATATATATATATATATATACATACCAACAAACACACACACACATTTACTGATCCACACATACAGCGAGGAGTCATTAGAGCGCCGTACATTAATAGAGATTAATAGTGGGTTCAAGAGATCAAGGCAGATGGTGGAAGCGACACACAACTTGTCAGTGTTAGAAAGTTGAATTGATTCTTTCTTTAACCTGTCATCACATATACAACGATCTTTCTCTTAACATTGAGCCAGACTGGACAGACTGACCGTGCTTAACATTAGAAAGATTGACCGTACTTAGCATTCAGCCTGTGTCAGATAACTACTCTATCACGAAACAGCAAAGGAAGCAGCACACGTTCGCTTGACCTGTTAGAAACAATAGTCAAATATCCATTAATGTACATCCTAATGCTTTAAAAACATGATAGTATACACTGGATAATGTCGTTTTAAATACACAATGTCTGAATAAGCAATGAAATAGTCATTGGTGACACGTCCTTGAATATGTCTGTTGGATTAGGCATCGAATGCGATTAAACAACAACAGCATTAGCCGCGAAACATCAATAAGAGTGGTTTCTACGTTGACGTCTCCCTGCTAGAAACAGCAGCTATATCTGCAAATCATTTCTTACTGTCTTAAAATGGAATATTGGAAATATATAAATATTATATACATTTTCACTTATAGGAAAAAGACCTCTTAAGATAAAGAGAGAAAAAACAAAGCAAAGCAAAACGAGATAAACTACAAACCCTGAAGCGGTTCTTTCCCCTTAAAGAGAACAGTCACCCTCTCTGTCATATTACAATAGTAGCTCTCTCCTCCCTCTCTTTCTCTCTCTCTCTCTCTCTCTCTCTATATATATATATATATATATATACATATATATATATATATATATATATATATATATATATATATATATATATATATATATATATATATATATATATATATATATATATATATATATATATATATATATATATATATATATATATATATATAGCGATAAGAAAATGGAGGAGAATATGCGGTACCCATCGACCGCATATTCTCCTCCATTTTCTTATTGCTATATAAATTTAGGGTAAAATAACCGCCTTTTACCCGCACCCACTTATTGCACTTGGTATAACACTAGTGTAACAATAATTGGGTACCCTCCCAGCAGTATATTTGATAGATACTATCCCTTAGTGGGTTGGATCCTCAACCCCGAACTCTCATGGATTATATATATATATCTTACTCCATAAGCAACTATAAACAGCAGCATCTGTAGATCTCAATCAAGTAACCCTGTGTAATAGTTATACTATATCTAAAAGGTGACGGGATGATCAAGTCTAGGGCACTTCTGTTCGATCAGAGCTGACCCGGGATTACACCACAAGGATAACGACTACTATTGTTTTAACTGCGACAGTATCTCAACAAGAATAGATGGTGGTAATATTTTCTACCAAACTTGATTCCTAAGTAAATCCTAGTAAGTTTCTGTTCTTCCGTTGATTTCAAAACATTCTGTTTCTTGTGCATATGCCCGAGCATTATGACTGAACGAAGCATTGCTGTAGCGTTGATGCCTTTGGTTTTGTAGTTTCAACATCGATATTTTAAAACTTCTCACATCTGTGACCGTATTCCTGCTACACATCACGCAACAGGCAATCATCTAACATGCATGATCATGTTATTTATAATAAAGATTCAAACCCTAACACAGATGCGCTGTTTCTTCTTTTTTTCCGAATTATATATAACAGCTTCTGTTTCTCTCTGAAGTAGATAGCCTTTACTACACTTGCTTATTCGACATACAACTTTCACCTCACGCATCAACTCTAAACACATAGTCAAACTATATCTCACCAGATTTTAACCCACTGTCATCCAGTCTTTATCTACGATGGTGTTGCAGTTGTTGTTGTTGTTGCTTTAAGGAGCACTCCGTCGGTTACGACGACGAGGGTCCCAGCTGATACGATCAACAGAACAACTTGCTCGTGAAATTAACGCGCAAATGACTAAACACGTATACTCTTAACGTAGTTCTAAGGGAGAGTCAGCGTGAGACAGAGTGCGACGAGGCTGGCCTTTCAAATACAAGTACTACTCATTTTTGCCAGACTGGAGCAACGTGAAATAAAGTGTCTTGCTCACGACCTTACTATCGTGGGCCGAATGCCCTAACTACTAAGCCACTCGCCTTCTGTTGTTGCTTAGTCTTGATACATCAGTTCTGTAATCAAAAGTATTCCATCTAGAACTAACCTGTCATTTTAAGGCTCCCTGCAACTACATTACTCAATGTGTCATTCTCTTTGACAAGATACAATGATTTGAGGAAGATTTCGCTGATATATCTAGCAGATCCAGCGACCACATAGTGGTCTCTTCTTTGCTTATATTTCTTTCCTGAAGGTGACGTTGACGTGGAACTGAACATAACAGTATTGAACGGAGTATTCTAGGTGGTACTACAGGAACTACAAGGATCCATGCTGCCTCGTCTCATCTTCAAACAAGTTAATCGCTTCTAACATAGGCACAATGTCACAATTTCGGAAACGCAGTCGGCTTCTTAAATCTATTACATTTTTTTAATCTCTGGAAAATGAAACATAACGTTGACCTCGGCAGGATTTGAACGCAATGCAAAAAAGCAGGAATAAATATCGTGAAGCAATCTTATTTTATGGCATATGACCAGCAAACTTGAGGAGAAGAAAGTGAATTACATTGACCCGCAGTATTTGACTGGTACTTATTTTATCGGCTCAGAAAGGATGAAAATCAAAGTTGACCTCTGCGGCATTTGAACTCAGAACGTAAAGTATCGGAAGAAATGGCACTAAACATTTTGTCCGATGCGCCAACGATTTTACCAGCCCAGCAACCTTTGCTTATTTGACTTAGTATATAAAACAGAAGGCGCGTGCGCGTGTGTGTGACTGTGTGTGCGCGCGCGTATGTTCCTTATGAATTCAAAAACTGAGTTGACGATTTTGGCGTATGAAGTATCAAAAGAGTCAGTAATCTTTCAGTTACCAAATAAACTTTGGTGTAGCAGACCCATTCCATAGTTGTTGTGTTTTTTCTTTTGTTTTTTGTTTTTTTTTGTTTGTTTTTTATTCTTCTTCGTGAAATACTGTAAATCTGTGTTTTTCTTTCCATGATAGTGTGTGTTTTAGGAGAGATTTGGCTGCTATTTGTAGTAGCTCAAGTTACCACAGAGACACTTGTGTGTGTGTGTGTGTGTGTGTGTGTGTGTGTGTGTGTGTGTGTGTGTGTGTCGTGAAAAAATATTTTTTCTCAGAATATTTTGCATAATACATTTTAAAGAAATCTGGACATCTTTCTGACTGCTAACCATTCAACTTCAAATTACAATTGTTTATTGCTTGAAGTCAAATAATCTGAGATGTACATATATTGTTATCGTATAGAGTGGAAGTTCAACACGAAGTTTTGAACTCACCATCTTGTGGATAGTAATCAATTACCTTAAATTTGAAGCCATTAGGTCTTTAAACATTATTTTACAGGGATTAGTATTTCGACTGTCACAATGATCGATTACCACCTTCAGATATTTAATTGATCATACTGACTTCAGTACTTATTATTTCAATCTGGCATTTATTTATTAGATATCTGTTTGATGAACTGCTAACTTTGAGACATAGTGGCACACAATACTCGATTTAACAACATATGTATTAGGTGCAAGAATGACTGTGTGGTTGAGAAGTTTGCTTTCCAACTACATGATTCCACGTTCAGTCCCTCTGCATGGTACTTTGGGCAGGTTTTCTTCTACTAGTCCATCCACTTACTTGTGAGTGAATTTGGTAGATGGAAACTGCAGCGTTGTTCATCAGAAAATGACCGAAAAACATGTTTATAAAGAAGTGTTGTTTGCTTCATACTTCTCATGTGCCGATTCTGCCCATAAGAAAGGAACAAGTAATGCAATGTAGCCGTAGGTCATAACACTCGGGCAACGCCGGGATACACTGCTTGTCATACATAAAATAAAATTGAAAGAAATGTATAATGTAAGGTAATAAGGATGCTTCGTGTAATATAGAGTGCGCTACTGTGTTGCTTGTAGTTGTTCCAATTTTCTCAGCCTTCAAATGAAAAGAAATTTGCGTTTCAAAGCAAGAATTTGTTCCAGACATTTCAATACGTCCTTATATATTTAATATTTTTCCTTCTGTTCCTATCGTAGGATTTTGGCCCTCTCGTTCAACATGGTGTGAATAAAGGAACAACGCCAGATTGTAGTGTTACAAGCTACTAACGCAATTAGCTTTTTTTAATCAATGATTTGTTATTTCGACGTCGAATGAACAAATTACGCATCATCCTTCACAATAAGTATTATTGCTGTTTAAGCACATACTCCTCCTGAATCCAACTGTCCTGTATTCTCTAGTGTGGCCTACATTTTACTTCTTAGTCAGGAAGGAAAAGACAGCAGTCATCATTTTTTTTATTTATCTTTTATCGTTTCCATGTATGTGCGCACGCGCGCACACACATGCACACACACACACACATGCACACACACATATGCACACACACACACACACACACACACACACACACACACACATATATATATATATATATATATATATATACAGAGTGGAGCAATATGAGCTGACACATTTGTAGCTTTAATAACATCTTGTTCATTCTCTTCTCTATTTCGCTTTGATTAAACCTACAAATGTTTCAGATCATTTTGCCCCACCCTATATATATATATATATATATATATATATATATATATATATATATATATATATATATATATATATATACATTCGCCATGATAGATCGCTAGCCACTACACATTCTTTATTTTCTCCAGTTGTTTCTTTCTGTGTTCCTTTCTGTGGAAGAGCGTAGGCTCGAAACGTTAAAGACTTTTTTCCTTCCCGAGCGTTAAAGTAATACATCTGTTTGTTGTCTAGACCACCTGTATTCATATTTTGTTTTTTTGTTTTTTTGTGAAACCTCCCTATATATATATATATGCATGTATGCATGTATATATATATAGTTGAAATTTACTTACAGAAAAACAAAAGACGAAGACATGTGTATAAACAACAAGCAGGTGTATTAGTTTGACGTTCGGGAAGGTGAGAAAGTCGTTTACATTTCGAGCCTACGCTCTTTAACAGAAAGAAACACAAGGAAATAAACAGAGCGAGAGTAAAAAAAATATCTTGTGAATTTAGTGGTCAGAGTGAGAAACAGCCCGAGAAATGTGAACAATATCGATCACACATACACAAGGTATGTGTATTGCCAATTCGTGGCAAGCTGCGATTTATAGGCATGAAAGAAAAGTTTACTTTCTTACTTATCAATATACCTAGTGTAAAAACACCTAGAAGTCATAGACAAGCGAGATAACTCATGCCAGGTCCCGTTGCAGGAGTGGTAGACATTAATGTTTCGTCATCTTTGTGACTTATCAATATCATGTGATAGGTCACAAACAAAACGAAACATTAATGTATACCACTCCTGCAACGGGATCTGATGTGAGTTATCTCGCTTGTCTATGTGGGATGGTTATCTCCTCTGTCAGTGCATAGACATGTGATTCTTTGTGGCTCTAAAAGTGTTTAACTCTTATTGCTAGCAATGTAGGTACTACCCTGCAACGTCAGTCACAAATATGTGAGTTTGTGTGTGTTTGTGTGTGTGTGTGTATGTGTGTGTGAACTGCAACCATGCTGAGGCACCGTCTTGAAGAGCTTAGTCAAGCAAACGACCCCAGTACCTTTTTTTGCAAAGCCTGATACTTATTCTATAGGCATCTTTTGTCAAACCGCTAAATTATGGGAACGTAAACAAACCATAACCGGTGATGCTAGTTGTGGTGGTGGTGGTGGTGGAAAAACACACACACAAAGAGATGTATAGATAGATAGATAGATAGATAGATAGATAGATAGATAGATAGATAGATAGATAGATAGATAGATAGATAGATATTGATTTCTTTTCAAAGGAAACAATATTTTTTTTCTTTTAAGGAAAAGAAAATATGATATTGCGACTGAGATCTTTCCAATGGTTATTATTAGCAACTTATATTATGAAGAATGTCTTTTACCTAGAAATGAAACTACCTCTTGATACTGACTTGCTATTGTTTGTGCTTTGATCTGCAATATTGGCTACAAAACAAATCAGTAAAACGAACGGTTCTGAAAAGACTTTTGAATCGAAGTCAATATAAACAGTACTACTATTGCCATTCATCCTAGAAGAATGAAAGAACTAATCTGACTCCACACAAAATTGAAAATTAATATTGGCTACAGTGGGCTTTGAAACTAGAACTTTAATATCAATATTAAGCCTGCGTTCTTAGCTATACAGCGATCCTTTGTTCGTTCCAAAGGAACAGTTTTGTGAAATGAATTGTGGCTTCATATTGCTGTTATTTCATCAACTTCAGATGGCGGACAATCAATCACCCGCTTTTTCTCTACCATCACCACAACCTGGCCTTCGCCTTTCGGTCTTCCACCAGTCTCGAAGTCTTCACAAATACAGGAACATAGGTGCCGTTCTTCCGCCGCTAAGTAAGCTATGAAAGAGGAATATTTTTTTTTAAATGTCGACTGACTCCAGCGAATCTGAATCGCTGAACCGAGAACGACAATTTCAGTTAATATATATTTTTTCCCATGCCAACACATCGTGACACTTTTAAATCCTGTTATCCTCTCGGGGATAAGCCAAACGTTAGAGGAAGCCGACATCCAGCTACTTAATATATTATATCAAAGGATAAGCTGATATTTCAACTACACAGATCGCTACCAGCCTATTAAATGTCCTTGGTACGAATCTTAGACGATCAGACAGTTGCGTTTGTTTATTTTCTGTTCGATGATGATAAGCTTTCGGATATCTCATTCGACCTTCTTTCTTTTCTTCGTTTCTTCTTCTTCTTTTTCCTCACCCAACTCCCCTCCCTGTCTTTCTCTTTATTTTTTCTCTCTTCTCTTAGAATCAGTTTTCTCAGTATAGGTAGGAGGAAGATATAACGAAAATTAATTTCCTTTCTCACTTTTAAACAATATCAATTTTCAGCAAAGAACAAACTTCCATCAATGGCACTACTACTACTACTACTACTACTACTACTACTACTACTACTACTACTACTACTACTACTACTACTACATATGGTAATATTTCTATTAGTAGTAGTATTGCTACGTCTGTAACGGTCCAATAACAATATCAACACGGAATTGTTATTTGTTTTTAATTTTAATTTTTAAATTTATTTCACACTTATTTTTTTAGCATTTGTTCTTGTTTTGTTCCTTTTCATCTGTGATTTCAGCTTGAGATACGATAGTTTAAATCCTTTTATTTCTAACTTTGCCATATATAGTTTTTCGTCATTTTTTTTTTCTTTTTTCTTCTTTTTTTTTAGCCATCACTCATCCGATTTAGACACATCTGTAGTTTTAGTTAGCGGATCCGGACACACACATACAATCACAACCTCACGAATGTGTGTGTGTGTGTGTGTGTGTGTGTGTGTGTGTGTGTGTGTGTGTGTGTGTGTGTGTGTGTGTTTCGGTGAAGCATGCAAATTTTCAACTCTTTTACAAGTTTAAGTCATTGGACTGCAGCCATAATGAAGTCCTCCTTCAAGAGTTATTGTCAATCTTATCGACACCTGTGTGTTTTTTATTCTGGTAAATATTTTATTGTTATATATATATCGAATTGCTAAGCTACCATTTCGACACATTGGCGTTTACGTCAGTACCCAGGCACATCCCATGCATGCATACATACATACATACATACATACATACATACATACATACATACATACATGCAAGCATGCACGCATACATACAAATTCCATTCACAAGGTTACATTAGAAGATATTTGCTTGATAATGTCATGCTGTGGGATCGAACCCAAAATCATGTTGTAGCGAAGAAAACTTCTTAATTATACAATCATTCCTGTCCCTAAGTGTGTGAGGGAAAGTGAGAGGGGGTGATGCAGAGGGAGAGAGAAAGAAAGAGAGAGAGACAGAGAGACGGAGGGAGAGACAAAGAGAGAGAGAGAGATGGTAGTAGTAGTAGTAGTAGTAGTAGTAGTAGTAGTAGTAGTAGTAGTAGTAGCAGCAGCAAAAGCAGCGGCGGCAGCGATGGTTGTCGCCGTCGCAATGGTATTCATGTTGTTAGAAGAAGAATCCGATATGGGAACAGGTGCCAGTGCTTGGCAGAGAGAAAAGGAATATTTGAAGTCGGTCTATTTACGGTAAATTAAGATGGCTTTCTGAGAAAGAAAAAAAAGAAAACAAACGTGAATCCGGCTCATGTTCTATACCCAGAAGACTTTTTCAAGACCATAGATAACCAGATGGTATATGAAAATCAATTGAAGGCCAGAAAACAGCCAAGAGAATGGAGATAGTCGAGGCTGCAGTTAAAAAATCTATCATTTAATGAAAAAACAAATCTAGAACCAGGTCTTCGTAATCATTTTGTGGAGGTTGAAATATATCTTCCCCGGGATAGAAAGCTACTCACTCGCAGGTAATTTTTCTAGAAAGTGCTAGTACATTCTTTTAGGCAACTCTGCGAACCTGGAGGTAATACTGCTTTCAAATTTTGGCACAAGGCCAGTAATTTCGTGGAAGGGATCAAGTCGATTACATTGACCCCGATGTGCAGCTGGTACTTATTTTATCCACCTCGTAAGGAGAGAAGGCAAAATCAATCTCGACAGAATTTGAACTCAGAACATAAAGACAGACGAAATACGGCTAAGCGTTTCGTCCGGCGTGCTAACGTTCCTGCCAGTTCGCCGCCTTGAACCCGACGTTCATATTCTTTTCTACACTAGGCACAAGGCCCGAAATTGTTGAGTAGGGGCCCAGTCGATTATATCCACCCCAGTACGCAAGTGGTACTTAATTTATCGACCCCAAAAGGATGAAAGACAAAGTTGACCTCGGCGGAATTTAAACTCAGAACATAAAGACAGACGAAATACCGCTAAGCGTTTCGCCCTGCGTGCTAACGATTCTGCCACCTCGCTGCCTTGAATCCGACGTTCATATTGAAACATCTCTTCTACCTATCATTGACAAAAACTCAAGAGCCCGAACTAAACTGTGACTATTCAATGAACCCCAAGCATTCAGAGCAGTAGGTACTAGTTGAAAGATTTGACAGAGCTCGAACTCACTCCCTCGAATTGGACCCGTCATCTGTGAGATTTCAAAAGGTTGGTAATTTAGTCCAAAGTGAGCTCTGAAGACGACGCAAGCCAACGATTAAAACCATTCCAGCCGTGACCACCCCGTCCATATTTCCGGCAGTGCATGCTTTCTTTTGTGTGCGTATTTGTATATTTATGCATATGTCTAAGCGCAGGCGTAGATGTGTGGTTAAAAGTTTGCTCCCAATCACATAGCTCCGAGTTCAGGAGGGTGTCAACTGCTACTTATTTTATCGACCTCCGAAAGGATGAAAGGCAAAGTCGTCCTCGGTGGAATTTGAACTCAGAACGTGAAGAGTAACCAAATACCGCGAAGCATTCTGCCCGGCATGCTGATGATTCTGCTAGCTGGACGCCTTTGCACAGAAAGAAGTATTACCCGGAAATACACAAGCACACACCAAGCGTGTATACACAAAGTCATACATATATGTAAATGTATGTATATACGTGCCCCAATGCAAAATCTCAGTTACTTGGGTGCAAAACTGTAGCCTACAACTTCGAATATACAGACTTGTATTCTTTTTTTTTATGGAGGCGCAATGGTCCAGTGGTTAGGGCAGCGGACTCGCGGTTTCGATTCCCAGACCGGGCGTTGTGAGTGTTTATTGAGCAAAAACACCTAAGCTCCACGAGGCTCCGACAGGGGGTGGTGGTGACCCCTGTTGTACTCTTTCGCCCTAACTTTCTCTCACTGTTTCTTCTTGTTTCTTGAGTAACACTGCGATGGACTGGCGTCCCATCCGGCTGGGAGGAACACATACGCCATAGAAACTAGGAAACCGGGCCCATGAGCCTGGCTAGGCTTTGAAAGGGCGACGTTTATCGTTATTTCTTTTTATAATGTATGTATATATGCATGTACGTACGAACTTGCGTATGCATGTATGTATGTATGTATGTATGTATGTATACACATACACGGTGGCCCAAAAGTAGGTTTACTATTATTCGACTATCTCTTTCGCATTCATATTGTTAACAGTTTAGATCTTAATTATAAAAAACATATGAAATCATTATTCTATGCTAATTTAGTTAATTTTTGTCAAGCTCCCTTTCAGTTTGTAAGATACAAATTTAAATATAATAAAATGTTTTAAAAGAACTTTTGAGTGCCTACGTGATAACTCTAAACCTACTTTTCGGCCGCCCTGTACGTATCAATCAATATATATAATGCACAAAACTGGATATCAATATACATTTGAATATCAGTACACAGGAACGGATATCGACAGGTGACTATAGATTATCGTTGACACTTAGCTATCAACAGAAACTTATATAAAATTCCGAATGACAATACTCACCTCCTCAAGTAGGGGGCTCTATCGGAATGATGGATTGATAGATGCTCACATGGTGATGAAGTGAGAAAGAGACGGTTCGCTGAACGGATTAGTGGTTAGATGATAGATATAGGAGGATGGTTGGATGAGAAATTGGTTGATGCATGAATGGGCTGGGACGGAAATATAGATGGATGAATGGTGATAGACACAGATAGATATATATCTTCTAAAGACGTATTATTGTATTAACATATGGATTTTATGATGAGATTATGACGAGAAAAGAAAGAAACGAATTTGTTACAATACTGGACCAATGTATAAATTGATGGATGATCATTGATAGCTAGATGCCTGGATGAGGGCATAGCTGAATGGACATATGGATAAATGGATGAGTAGGTGGATAGAGGGATATGTAGATGGATGGGTAATGGATTATTAGGAGGGGGTGAATACATGAATAAATAAAATATTTAGATGTATTTAAGGATAAATGGATCACGAATGAGGGATGAACTGGATTAATCGTTTCAAGAATAAATAAGCGGAGAGACTGATTATTATTGAAGAGAAATAAATACAATAGAGAAACAATTGGAAATAAGGATGTGTGTGTATGTGTGTAAGTGTGTGTGTAAGTGTGTGTGTGTTGTGCGCGTGTGTAAACCTGCACGTATAAGCATATACCCATATATATATTCTCTTTTATTTATTTTTTTTATTTTTTCTCTTGCATGCTCCAGTCATTGAACTGCAGGCATGCTGGGACACCGCCTTGAAGAACTTTCAGTCGAACAAATCATCACCATTACTTTATTTTCTTTTTTTAAACCTCGTACTTATTTTATCAAAACACTTTCGTCGACCCGCTAAGTTACAGGGACGTAAACAAACCAACACTGGATGTCAAGCGGCGGTAGGGGACAAACTCAGACACAAAGACACAAAGACACACACACACACACACACACACACACACACACACACACACACACACACACATATATATAGGCACAGATCGGAAGGCACAGCCACTGCAGTTGGCTGTAGTGGTTGTACCTGCTGACCTGCTTCCTTCAGGTTTCATTGAACCTAGTCATGCCTTAAATAAAATCGAACAAACGAATGTATTACCCGCCCTTGACATCTGCAGACTGAATAACAAAATAAGTCCAACATCACCACACACACCTCCAGCCCCATATAACTACCATTCATTCCTCTCTTTACAGCACCTTCCTCTCCTCCCCACCAAATACACACAGAAATACCTACGAAACTCAATCAACCTTCTCACTAGTCAAGGGGGGGGGGATAAAACAACCCTCAGTTAAACATCCATTAATGTTATAACGCCTGAAGAAAGGAATCCATGAAGATGATCTACCCGATGGTCACCGATACTACGGACTACACTGTAATCATCCCATAAATTCGGACTGTCATCTTAAGAGACATGTGATTTGTGGAAACGCGTGTGGCGATGCATTAGAATTCCATCCAAGGATTATTGTTATTATTGTCATATATATATATATATATGTGTGTGTGTGTGTATATATATAGGTGAGAAAGTTGGTATGTGAAAGCACGTGGTTGGATGTATAAAAGATAAACAAGAGTGAAAAAACTACAGAAGGCTTATGTTATATGGTTAAAGTATATATTTAAATCGTTATGTTAAAAAAATGTTATAAAATTTTGAGTATAGAAACATTGTATTTGGAGAAATAACCGGTTTCGTGTTTTCTTTTCAAATTTCTCTACCTGTATCGTAACATGTCTTCGATCCCGCTTTACTTTTTCTCCTTCTAGCTTTTCTGAGCCAGATTAAACGAAACCATTGTTTCTTTTTAAGAGAGAAAATGGTTAAGCAATTCTGGTCATTTCGAACAGCCCATATATTTCTCAATAGAATTCCACACCAATAATATCATAATACATTATAATCCACATGCTTTATGCCCTTCTTTAACTCCTTATTAATTATATTTCTCCCAATCTCAATCACCGCCACCAATTATGCTTACGTGACCAATCGCAATTAGTGCATTATTTACCGCACGCCGTCTCTGTCTTTCACGCCATTCGAGGTAAGATATGATAACTTGTCTCATCTCGATCAGGACTAACCGTTAGCTAAACAATTACAATAACAAGATATTACCTTTTGAAGTACCCATGTGGTTTTCTGTTGAGGATTTTCCTCTTTTCTTTCCTCTCTTTCTCTGTTTCTCTAGCCACTGAGCCATGCGCCTTCGCATATATATATATATATATATATATATATATATATATATATATATATATATATATATATATATATATATATATATATATATATATATATATATATATATATATATATATATATATATATATATATATATATATATATATATATATATATATATATATATATATATACTTACACAGATATATCTACATATATTTACAGGTATATAGATATATGTAAATGTATGTACATGTATATGTATGTATGTATGTATGTATATACACGTATGCTGGTATCTATGGTTTATGCGTGTGATCTTTCAGACAATATTGTGAATAAATATAGAATATGGCATAATATGTTATATTTATGAGTAATTTAAAAGATTATTGTCATTGCTTTAGGCTGGTCACGTGATCGAATATGTTACAGCTTTACGGTCTTGTTTTTGTGTTACGGTTTTCTATGAGATTGATGAAAATAATTCTGCATAAGGTTATTGCCATTCTCAACGACATTTATTCTGCTGGGATAGTCGCAACTGGCTAAAACGTTTTTATGAATTGTGATTCCCGAGTGGCCGTATATTTTCTGATTACTGGTTTCCAACAATACTTCTAATCCCTGGTTAAGAGATCTTGAAGGTTATTTCAAAAATATTGATTGTTTTCCAATAAATATAAATTTTCCATGTAGAGAATACGTGTTATATTTATCTTTGTTTATATAAAAACGTGTATTTGTATGTCAGAAAAAATCAAAAGGCCTTTCCGAGCTATAGGCTCATAAGGCTGGTTTACGGGATACTGTTTCGTATATATTCTTCCTCTAGATAGGATGCTTGTCTGTCGCAGAATTGCTCATTTTTCTAGCTGAGTGAACTGGAGCAACATGAAATAAAGTGTATTGCTCAAGAACACCAGTCCAGGAATCGAAGCCACAATTTTACGATCATGAGTCCGTCATCCCAACCACTAAGCCACGCACCTCTACATATATGTATCTCTTTATTTTTACTTGTTTCAGTCATTTGACTGTAGCCATGCTGGAGCACCACCTTTAGTCGAGTAAATCGACCCCAGGACTTATTCTTTGTAAGCCTGGTACTTATTCTATCGTTCCCTTTTGCCGAACCGCTAAGTTACGGGGACGTAAACACACCATCATCGGTTGTCAAGCGATGTTGGGAGACAAACGCAGACACACAAACACATACACACACACACACACACACACACACACACACACACACACACATATATATATATATATATATATATATATATATATATATATATACATATATACGACGGGCTTCTTTCAGTTTTTGTCTGCCAAATCCACTCACAAGGCTTTGGTCGGCCCGAAGTTATAGTAGAAGACACTTGCCCAAGATGCCACGCAGCAGGACTGAACCCGGAACCATGTGGCTGGTAAGCAAGCAACTTACCACACAGCCACTCCTACGCCTATGTATGTATGTATGTATGTATGTATGTACTATGTATGCCTGCATGCAAGACGATTTCAGATCTGAAGATCTATATGGCAGCACATAAAGATCATATACCACAGAATGACTCGATTAATCCAGCGGAAGTTACAACCTTCGTCTGTCAACCTGTACTTCAAACTACGCAAGCCTGAGAGGCCACGGACGGAGAGTCAGAAATGCAATTGACAACGAACGAGGAAGCACAGAGAAGTAGCAGTCATCTATAAAGATGGAGTAATACAACGAGGATAACCACACATTGCAGCCAACTGCTATTCCACATTTAATCATTGTTTAAAAGACAATTAATTTATTAGCTTACTGAAATATATCTTTATGCATCTAAGTGGGGGGTTGACGGGGCGAGTGCAGGAAGCGAGGTAGTTTTATATTTATTTATTAGTACCTGTTAAGCTCGGCTTTATCTTCTTTAGCGCCTGTGAGTCGGTATCAGTGTTTGAAACCCTATCAGAGCGCTTATTTACTGCTCTCTCGCCTGACTATAATGTTTGGTGCGGAATTAATCTAATGACACAAAGGAAGCAAAGGATAGTTTGGTGTCAATGGGGAAACGGAGAGAGAAAAAGAGAGACAGAGAGGAAGAGACGGAGTGACAGAGAGAGAGAGAGAGAGAAATATGAGCGGAAGGTAACAGATACACAGACGGATCGTTAGATAGTGTGTGTGTGTGTGTGTGTGTGTGTGTGTGTGTGTGTGTGTGTGTGTGTGTGTGTGTGTGTGTGTGTTTATGTGAAAGTGCGCGTATTTATGTGAATGTGTGTGTTTGTGACAGGAAGAAAAGAGATGTGAGAGACAGAGATAAAGAGTATGTATTACACACATAATACACGTATATGCAAGTATATACATATATATAAGCATGTTATATATATACATAAACATGAATATATATGTATGTATGTATATGTATATATATATATATATATATATATATATATATATATATATATATATATATATATATATATATATACACACATATATATTCTTCTCTCTCTCTCTCTCTCTCTCTCTCTCTCTCTCTTTCTCTCTTTCCATAGAGAGAGAGAGTGTGTGTCTGTATGTGTGTGTGTGTGTGTGTGTGAGAGAGAGAGACAATACAGAGATGTTACAGAATGAGATAGATAGATGGTAATGCAAAAAAGTGAGGAAAGACCACGACTACTGGAGTGCGTTTTTGAATTCTTAGGCGCACGCGTGTCTATTTTCGTTAGGATGTTCGCTTCGCAGCCACGTGTTTACGAGTTCGATCCGCACTTTGTAGCAGTATTGCTTGTGCTTTTTTTCTTGGAAGCATGCCGGATGATGATAATATATTTGGATTTCTAAACTCAACAGTAGCAGTCGTACATCTAGCAGTACGCGTAAGATATATTCTGTGTGTGTGTGGATTTGGAGGCGGGGACTTTGACCATAGACATCGCAGCCCCACCTAGAAGGACGAAATACATGTCATAGATGTTCCTCTTGGCCCATTGTAGCTCAACGCCTCCGAGCCACAAGAGAGCAGAGGGAGAGTTCTAGGGGACCGAGTCCTGGAAAAGAAGGATAGCGGTTAGAATTACTATGGGTTCTGATGGAATTGGACAAAAAAAAAATGGTAATGGGAAGAGACAGACGAGTGAGTAAGAAAATGCCTGAGTAGAAGACACATGGACCAAACCAGGCTGCTATGAGCAGAGGCCGTTATAGCTGCGGAGAAAAGGTAGAGAGAGGAAAGTGTTGTTCCATGGGAACGAAGGTGGAGTGTGTCTGTGAGTAATATTATGCCAATCTGTTCGGTGGCTCTTTTCTGGACGCAGTCGGATGTAATTGTGTGCGTAGTAACACAACTGCCGCAGATGTGAGAGCAATAGCACACTCATTGTAGAGCTCACTAGAAATGTTAATAATTGCAGGAGCTCTAACGCGACGAACTAGGAGAATCGTTAAAATGTTTGACAAAATATGCACAGTCACAAAGATACACGTGCACACAGACACACACACACATAAACATGTACACACAC
>NC_142928.1:30402132-30407132 GCF_046866305.1 Octopus bimaculoides
TGATGAATGACAAAATTAATAGAATAATGATTAATCATGTCTCTATACATTTTCTGGTTCAAATCTTACCTTAGAAAATTGAGTACTTTTAGAAAAGACAAAAATTAATTGTCGAGAAAAACAAAGTTTTAAATCTCTGAGCGAGAGAAATACAGTAACAGTACCAGATAGTAATGTTTATATGCTAACATAACGCGACAGTCCTGTAAAGGACGATGTTACTGTTGTTTTAACCCCAGGAAAACATCTTTTACAGCTGGTTAACGACACACAATCTGTGTCCGTATATAGCATTTGCAAGGGAGGTCATCGCTCAAATCTCTAGCCTTACGTGACACTCACAGGCCTAGGTCTCTAGATGTTATCCGTCTACAGTGTGAGTCAACCACCAGCTAGTGACATAAGTTATCTCCACTTGCAAATACTGTATATTCTTTAGGCGACACACTGTCGATGATCTCGCAAACTCTGACCTTTACGCTTTCTGAAGTGTATTTAATGAGCGGGTAAAATAAAATAATTTCTACCGAAGATTGAAATCGTGATGCGATTTCTGCTAGTTTCTTTCTCTTACTCAAATACAGTCACTGTTTGTAGAAGTACAGAGATTTGATAGCTAAAAATATGTCCTTATATTCTTGTCGGATTCTCTATCTCTCTCTCTCTCTCTCTCTCTCTCTCTCTCTCTCTCTATATATATATATATATATATATATATATATATATATATATATATATATATATATATATATATATATATATATATATCTGTAGTCGTGCCATTAACATGGTGCTTAAACTACTTTAGCGAGGCCTCGTAATCTCTAAGGAGTCCTAGTTATTTATTAATACAATCTCTGATATAGCTAAAAATTATTTCCTCAAAACTTAGACCTTCTTTTCGGGAACAGAAACCCTTTCAGCTCTGAACAGTTACTGTTCTCCACAAAGTGAAATTGTGTTTCACTCTAAAGTACACCTCACACATCTGAATAGGGCAGCTACTACACACAAACTCAAGCATTCAAGAACGAGTCATCTGACTGAATAACAAATCTACATTTAAATTACATATGACAGTCTTTAGTATAAGAACGAGTTAAATATCCTTCAAAACACACCTCTGCAGTTTTAATAATGATTTCAAATTTTGACACAAGGCTAGCAATTTTGAGGGAGGGGGAAGTCAATTACATCAAACCCAGTGCTTAACTGATACTTATTTTATCGACCCCGAAAGGATGAAAGACAAAGTCGACCTCAGTGGAATTTGAACTCAGATCGTAAAGACGGACGAAATACCGCTACTCATTTAGCCCAGCGTGCTAGCGATTCTTCTAGCTTGCCATCTTCAGTTATTTTATCAATAAAATGCAGGACAAATTGGAAGGCGCCACCCTAGATACATTGTGTTTGAAATGATGAAAGATTACCATGCAATGCTTTTGATCGTAAGTTTTAGCAATCAAGGCTGATTTGGGGCTAAAACAACAACTAATATACTGCCCTGTGTACTGTGTCTGTCTATATCTCTTTTGTAGTTACTACACTAGTTCAAGCTCCATAGAAATAGCAACTGAGTACCGCCCCATTTACTGTCACACTTGCAACCTTCTGGGATATGTTTTCCCCCTATAATAAGTCATCAGACCTTGAAACTGAAAAAGCTATCACCATAACCTCACTGCAATCTAATTAAAGAGTGAGTCTCTCACAAACCAACAAAGAAGCATCTACACAGTTATTAGGATCTGCTGAAATTACTGTAAAATCGCTTTCAAAGACTGTTGTTACAGTTCAACGCTAGATCAATTCTAATTTGGTCAATTCTCATATCAAAGACTTTCTAGTCGTGACTATACCGTTTTCTCTATACCGTTTTTTCTATCAATGTTACGCTCTTCTTTTTTTTAAAGATGGTACAGTATGATTTCAAGGCAATTCGATTGTTGCTTTGTCGGTGATGTGTTCAATTGACCTTCTAGGTCGTTACCTACTTAGATAATCTCAGTATAGTGGGACAGCATTGGTGTAATAACATTATGCAGAACTATGGCTGATAGGATCTTTTCTACTCCAGGCACAACGCCAGAAATTTTGAGAGAGGGAGCCAGTCGATTAGATCGACCCCAGTACGCAACTGGCACTTAATTTATCGACCCTGAAAGGATGAAAGGCAAAGTCGACCTCTGCCAAATTTGAGCTCAAAACGTGAGGACAGACGAACTATGACTGATATAATGTAATTCTTGTTGTTTGACTCGGAGTCAGTCTTGATCCAACAAACCTGTTATCAAAAACGTTCGAACCATTACCAACCGTCTTTTTAGACAGTTTATCTCAGAGTAAATTAACCAAGAAGTCCCTCAGTTTCTTTTTAAGAGACTTAAGGGGGCAAGTTCAGAGAGAATTGGCTGTTATTTCCAGCTGGTTGATTTGATTGCGTTAAGATACTTCATTGGATCCGATATATTGTAGATGTAACGAGAGATATGTAGTACTGCGTGGGAAATTAAGTTGTATGATGAAATGTTCGCGAAATATTACTTCAAATATCAAAATAAAATATAATGAAAACTAAATAACGATAGCAAAAGTAGACGTAATCCGTTAGCAAAGGTAGCAGAGGTATGATATGTGTATGATTAATACTTCGTTAAGTTCAAAGTTATTATTCTAAGCTGTGGTTTGTAAGGAAAGGAAAGTGTGTTGTTGACAATGTTAAATATAAATTGTAAAAGGCAATTTAGACAAGCGTTGATAGAACAACGATGAAACAGAAAAAGGTTTTTCAAAAGGCGGGCAGATATAATTTAATAAGAGACATGCGTTAGTTCAAGTAGTTGGAAAACATTTATAATAAGGTGCATCAATTGATGGAAGCGGAGTCACGTTTTTTTACTGTTTAGTAAGGAGGGGGAGGCCAAGCCTATGAGCTTTATATTTTTTCAGAGTTTCTTGATGGGAGCAAAGTCGAAAGGGAGTAAGCTGATCTCAAACAGGAGACCTAAGTCGTACGCCTGCATCAGAGTGCACAGGGATATGGCCAAAGTCTGCTACCAAAGGAATCAGAACATAGAGAATTGGAACAAATCAGATAGATAGATAGATAGATAGATAGATAGATAGATAGATAGATAGATAGATAGGCGGAGGAGTTGCTGTGTGGTAAGTAGCTTGCTTACCAACCACATCGTCCCGGGTTCTGTCCCACTGCGTGGCACCTTGGGCAAGTGTCTTCTACTATAGCTTCGGGCCGGCCAAAGACTTGTAAGTGGATTTGGTAGACGGAAACTGAAAGAAGCCCGTCGTATATATGTATATGTATATATATGTGTGTGTGTGTGTGACTGTGTGCCCCCCCCCCCACATCGCTTGACAACCGATGCTAGTGTGTTTACGCCCCCGTAACTTAGTGATTCGGCAAAAAAGACCGATAGAATAAGTACTAGGCTTACAAAGAATAAGTCCTGGGGTTGATTTGCTCAACTAAAGGCGGTGCTCCAGCCAAATGATAGATAGATAGATAGATAGATAGATAGATAGATAGATAGATAGATGTAGGTATGTATATATCTTTGCATATGCGCACGCACACAGACATACACACACATACATATATGAATGTATGTGTGTGTGTGCATTTGTGTGTGTCTGATATCTAGAGTAATGAATGTAGATATATCTCTTCTAATACTCTTGACTCTTTCTCCCCACCCCCCTCTCTCCCTCTCTCTCTCCTCTCTCTCTCTCCCTCACTCTCTCTCACACACATTCATTCTGTATGTCATACACACCTGTTAATCCTATTATAAACAACAATACAAATGATGGTGATGATGATAATAATAATAATAATAATAATAATAATAATAATAATAATAATAATAATAATAATAACTTTACCCTTTCTCTCTCCCTTTTTCTCTGACTACTTCCCTCTCTCTCTCTCGGTCTTCCTCAGCCATCCTCTCTCTCTCTCTCTCTCTCTCTCTCTCTCTCTAAACATTCCTTTCACCTTCATCCTTGCACACACGTATGCACACATCCGCACAGAGTCTGGTACAACAAGCAATCAACAAGAACAGAGACAACAACATTTGGTAATTTCAGTTTCCGTCTTAAGAAAAAAAGAAAAAAAGAAACAAAA
Organism: Octopus bimaculoides; assembly: GCF_046866305.1. Classification (NCBI taxonomy): domain Eukaryota; kingdom Metazoa; phylum Mollusca; class Cephalopoda; order Octopoda; family Octopodidae; genus Octopus; species Octopus bimaculoides. Next base: position 30,406,283 of record NC_142928.1, read on the forward strand.
AAAATAATAAATTTAAAATGCGTATCAAAGATCAAGTCACAGAATTACAAATCTCGTGAAATCTCGTCTTTTAATTACTATCTTACTGCGTGAGCTGGAATCTTAATGCTGCCTTTCACTGTGCCTTTAAAAACAAGTAAAATTACCAAAAGTGATCGCGAGTAAGGTGTGAGTATAGGTTTGTGTAGTGTTGTTGTTGTTGTTGTTGTTGTTGTTGTTGTTGTTGTTGTTGTAGGTGGTGGTGGTGGTGGTGGTGGTGGTGGTGGTGGTGGTGGTGGTGGTGGTGGTAGGGGAATGGATTTTGGGCGGTGCCATGATAAAGTGCAAAATTAGCACTTGCTGTCAGCGATAGGTCTTCTTAAAACTAATCGACAGCTTTGCTTGGTGAAGGTTAAACGACTGTTCGTCTGAATTAGAGTTAAGGTTTAGAAAGTGACAGGCAGGCAGGCAGACAGAAAGGCAGGCAGACAGTCAAACAGTCAGACAGACAGATACACACATTACAGGAGGGAGTAACGAAATAGTAAGAAAATCGGGGGAAAAGCTACAGAAGCAATCTGCGTGCGAATGCAGTCAATCAGACGCATCAAAAACGAAAAGAAGTGTGAAAAGAAAGATAAAAGACAAGAGGGGGAGGGGAAAGGGGAAAGAGGGGACAGAGACGGAGGAGTCTTGAGGTGAAAGACTATAAGACAGCAAGAGAAACCTGGTACGGAAATTGAAAAGTGCGAGGAGTATAGTGATATAAGTGTAGGCTTCATTACATACAGACGCACATATACATGCACATGTTCACACGCACACACATAGCAGACACATAACATGCATACGTATGCACACGCATGCACAC
>NC_142928.1:30412132-30414632 GCF_046866305.1 Octopus bimaculoides
TATACATATATACATATACACACAAGCACACGCACACAGACTTATATATATATATATAATACAGAATGGGACAAGAACGCAAAACATCAAGACAGTTAGTTGATACAAGAAAGGGACAAAACATCCAGATGAACGATACAAAGAAAACACGGGCAGGTCATTCGGAGTTTTCTCTCTTCAGTCGAGATCCATATTATCTTTGCAATTTCGGCTGGTTATTCTCGATATTGCTCCAATCTGGCCAGCTCCAAGGAAAAACTAAGCTAAGAGCATTAGATTCCTTGGAAGAAAGCAGCGAATGTATACAAAAACAAGGACGGAAATAGCAAATAAGTGACAAGGATGTCCAGGTATCAGTGCATTACGGCCATTTCAAGCGGCTCCATTTAATCGATCAATGAAAACATTACATCAATTTGAAATAAACTGCTCTCCTCGGAAGCAGACGGCCATATAGATTTCCAGCATAAATTTTTTAGCAAATTTTTCAACAGTACTAGAGACCAAAATAATTACATTGCTTCTCTTTGAGGCAGCGACGTGTTTTCCCTGAAGTGACTTAACATATAAGGGGCTTATACTTAAATAAAAGGGGCCTAAAATGGAAAACAAAAGAGGTCACAATGAAATCTAAGCGTGAGAATTAAATGTACGGGAAAAGATGTGTATCCAAATTTAGCAAAATTTACATATTAAAATATTAAAATTTAGAAAAGGATTTAAAAGCCGAGTAATTGAAGAAGGATAGATAAATCAACCTAAGCCATAAAAGTGGGGTATTTTTATATATACGAGAAACATCATAATGCTTCTTCCTAGCATAATGCTTAGGTGGTCATGCTAAAACTATTCAACAATGAACCTATAATTAAATTCGGATATCATCCGAGTAGACTACATGCTGCATTGAGTCTTTTAAATGTGACAAGGATAAAGATGAATGTAGCTATATGACCATTCCTCTTTCTCGACCCCTATTATTTTCTTATGCCATTCTAAATTAAAGTAGGCTTTAAGTATTTTTCCCCTAAATTCATTATGCCACAAAAATAGCAAAGAGAAGCAATGTTATTATATTGGTCTCTAGTACTGATGGAAAATTTGCTAAAAATTATAATGGTGTATCCTGTATGTTGGAAATCTATATGGTCATCTGCTCCGAGGATAGCAGTTTATTTCAAATTGATGTAATGTTTTCATTGATCTATTAAATGGAGCCGTTTGAAACTTGTTACTTATTTGCTTTTTATCCCGGACTGACTTTGTGCCTCAAATTAAGTACCTAATATATCAGAATCTTAATTATTTCTTATATATATATATATATATATATATATATATATATACGTACGTACATACATACGTACATACATACTTACATACATACATACAAGGGTCAACGCACGAAACTCTCAATCCCTGAGTCACTCCGTTCCTTTTACTGAATATTAATATATATATATATATATATATATATATATATATAAATTTTTAGTTCGTTTTGCTATGTGGGCAGTGCCTGATGATTGTGCTAGGACACCAGACGTGTTAAAATATGCTGCTTGACTTCATTTTCAAGTGTCTCATCCCTATAACTATAATTCATTGGCAAAATCGTTAGAATATCATGGAAAATGCTTTACTGTATTTGTTCAGCTCCTCATGCTCTGAGTTCAAATCCAGTCAAAATCAAGTTTGGCCTTTCATCTTTTAGTGGCTAATGAAATAAAATACCTGCCGACTTACACATTCGTTCCAAGTTTCAGTCGTCCCTCTACATATGTTAGACAAAGTATTATTGCTACACACACGAGTTATTATTGCTACACACACGAGTTATTATTGCTATATACACCAGTTATTGCACCTTATTTAGTTCTCTGTTAATTGATTTGCGCAAAAGAAATATGTTTGAAAAATATCTGGGAGTGTGTGTATGTGTGTGTGAATGTATGTACATACTTGTGTGTGTGTGTAGATAGATAGATAGATAGATAGATAGATATACAGCCCACTCTCTCTTTACTTCCTCTTCGAATAATGAACCAGTTTTCTTTTCAAATAACATTATTTTTTATAATTACAATCATCCATTTTTCATTTCGCTATTCCAAACTAAGGAATTAATGTTATATTATATTCTGTTCAGGCGAAAAGCTAAATAATGTTTACTGTTTAGGGAAATGACTGGAATACTTGTAATATATTTTTTGAGTCACTTTTGCCAGTTTGTGTTTTGATACTATGCACGTAATGACGCACGCTATTAAGAGTTGAAAGATCTAACTATTTCTGCATATTTTTCGTATTCTATTTCCTCATTGTAGTTTTGTTTCTTGACTACACTGAGGCTATTCCGCTTCTTTGTCTCAATACTCGCCTGTTTTTGCCGCACCTTTCCCTCGTAGTATATTTCCTTTGAAGATATGAACGCAACTGAAGTTAAAGATGTTATTTTAAGGTGCCGAAATTGACATGATCTCCAGATCGAGCGCTGATG
>NC_142928.1:30419632-30434632 GCF_046866305.1 Octopus bimaculoides
GTGACTTGGATCGACTGGATATCATGGTAAATGAAACCTATCGAAGAACCGTGTCAGTAGGATCTAATCCAGGTTCTCGTGGCTGTGCAATGAAATTGTTAACCAGTCAGCCATACAGCGGACATTTAAGCGCTTGGTAGTGGTATACAATCGAATAGCGGTGTATATCTACCACTTTAGGTTGAAAATATTCTGTCTCACTTCTATTCTCTTGATGACTGAGAAATGCATGAGGACTTCGATGTTACAGAATTTTACAGTTTGTCTTGAGGATTTTTACAAGTAATTCTTGATATAAATATTAGGATAACTGTTTCTAATCTAGGCATGCGGCTAAGGCGGCGAGCTGGCAGAAACATTAGCACGCCAGATGAAATGCTTAGGGTAGTTAAAACCCGGGACTCTGCCTTTAACAAAATCACAACCTTTTAAAAAGCCAGCAGAATAGGAGTGCTGTTTCATCAGGACAATGCGTGACCCCACACTGCAAAGATCACATCACAGAAGATCGAAGAGCTTGGTTTGGAAAAAATTCCTCATCCACCTTATTCTCCCAACCTTGCTCCTTCAGACTACCATTTGTTTCGTAGTTTACAGAATCATTTGGGGGACATAAATTTCGCAAGCCAGAAGGAGGTCGAAACTGACATTTCAGAGTTCTTCGCTTTGAAACCAAAAGAGTTTTACATTGATGGGATTAAAAAGCTTGTAAATAGATGGAAAGAAGTCATAGATAATCAGGGAAAGTACATTGATGATTAAATTTCAATTAAATATAACATTTGATCACTTGTTTTCGACCTGATAGCATACTATTGATCATAATTCTCTTCAATTTTGAAGGCTCATGGCTTACTGGTTAGAGCGTTGGGCCGGACCGGGCTGTGTTGTGTTCTCGAGCAAGACACTTTATATCACGTTACTCCTGTTCGCTCTGCTGTAGAAATGAGTAGCGACGTCCCTGGTGTCAAACTGTATCAGCCTTTGTCTTTCCCTTGGATAAAGTTGGTGACGTGGATAGGAGAGGCCACAATGCGTGGGTAACTGCTGGTCACCTATAAACAATCTTGCCTGGACTTGTGCCTCAGAGGGTAACTTTCTAGGTGCAATTCTATGGTCGTTCATGACAGAAAGGGCTCTTTACCCTTTCTCTTCAATTAAAATTGACCTGTAACCACCATAAAATTTTCGGGTATTGTTTATTTTTCAGAAATTTAAGATTTTTCATCTACATATTTCTCAGTTAATTGACCCAAAAATATTTTTGAAATCCCCAAAATTAAGCACTAAGTTAATGCCGCTCGCTCGAATTGTACATGTAACATATTAGATAATGTAATCCAGATATTTCTAAAACGCGAGATTTTCATGACAAGATTGTCTATGATCATAGATTTAATCAATCAGGGATCACTTGAAATTAAACAAAAACAATAAGCATTTCCCAATACAGGAACTTGCTGTCCTGCAGTATCTCATTTCATTTCTCCCATTTCAAAAGTGTTGTGGAATTCTTCAAAAAATTTTGTAAAATAAGTTTGCTTGGTTGGAGTACGGAATGAAAACATATAATGTTTCATAACAGAGACCTCAGGTGGGGTGGTCAAGTAATGATCAGTAGAAGTTGATAAGTAAAATAAGTATATCTAAAATGTGGAAGAGGATGTAATTTCAATGAATGAGAGATATAGAAAGTGAGGTGTTGCCCTGTGAGAGAGGAGAGGTGGGAGTAGAATTCTGCGTTTTACCTTCAGAATTCTAAACTCATTTTTGCATAATTATGTAATTACATCTTTTTATCCATTCAAAAACACGTAAAAACTGTTAAACTCCCTTTCGATTTAATCATTGAGGTGCTAAAAGTTTCGTTGTACCACTGCTACCTGCTTGCTGGCGTAGTTCCACTGCAACTGTTTGAAAGTTAGTTAAGGACAAGTTCATAAAAACCTCAGTCGTTTTTCTTTTCAAACTTCAAGCATATAGGTCTGTTGTATGTATCCTTATTACAGTTCTCCTCTTGTCAAATAGGTACCCCCACATATGATTAACCCCCACACACATACACACACCAATTATATCCACAAGCTCACAAAAATAGCAAAAGCAGATTTGATCGAATTTCAACCTGACCTCATCACAACGAAATATCTGACTATTCTAATCAAGTTCGCACATATTTCATAAAGTCACTTTTAAAAATCTATAAATCAAATCCGTAAGACATTTATGAGAAACATCTACAATTTCATATTCTAAGTATCACAGATGATCCTATGACCTCATCGTCAACCCATGCAGTTCAATTTCGTGTAACTAATGTTCGTTCGTTACCGTGCTGTTTTGTGTTACATAGTAACATTCTGAAAGTTTGTCTAAAACATTTAATAACAATCATACGACCAGTTAAAAATAGTAGTAGAATCTTCCTCAAATCACGTCTTACTGTCTTTAAAAAAAGATGGAATGCTTTGCATAATGTACGTCCTGATACGATAAAAGAAATCAGAATATCACAGCTAGAAATATAGCGGAATGTACAGTCGCATTGAAATATGGCTACCTAGCAACGAAAAATTAATCACAGTAGAAACTCTTACAAAACTCTTGCACCTACGTAAAATATTAAAGGAACCAGCGAGTAAGCCGCTTTGTAGTCGCTATATGTATTAAAACTAGCAGTTAAATTTCCCACAAAACTTATCCGCTTCTATCTTTAAATAATGAAGAAGCCATAAGATAATGAAATGTCTATGAAAGAAAAGAAGACTAAAATGCTAAGGCTAGAATGCCTTTTATTATAGATTTCCTTAAATCAGCTCTAACTAGGAATTATACGACAGCAAGAAAAGGAAGCCTCAAAGCATCTTCATTTTCCTTAATGTTGAAGAAATTTATATGAGGCAGAAGTAGCCTGAAGAACTTTCAGTATTGTATAGTTGAATCGTTTCGAAGTGAAGCCTTTTGATTCGGTAAGAGAAAATTGTACTCACCACTGGGAAGTAGTTAGCACTGCTCTCTCCAAATTTGCAGGACACCAAGTCAGAACGTTTCGCACGCCCATGTGCTACACACCACAGGTGACACTAACAATCATGTAGTTATCCTATGCAATCCAGTTTTGTTTAAGGTCGAGGATTTGTTACCAAAGGAAAAGAAAAAGCCTATTAAAAGACAGCTTTTAATCTAGTTCTCTGCACTATAAATTTAACGAGATCAACAACTATATATATATATATATATATATATATAGCTTCATAGTGGGTACAAGAATGTTGGTCAACCATGGCTCAGATATAAGGACAAGCTGAATAGTTACCTCTTAGAAATGAAGATATCTCACAACAAACACCTTTGAGCGAACAGCCTTGGAGCGAACAAAATGGAGATCGTGGTATCAAAATAGTATAAGACACTTTGTTGCTACCAGCATGAACAGGTTTCGGGGTGCAAGGCAAAGGAGAAAAACGGCTGCAAATATACCACTAGTACTGACCTGTAATTCTCATACAGAATGGAGCAGAGAGGACGGACATTTTTGGAAAATTTACAAAATCATTAATTTTAGCTGCAAACAAATTTTATTGACATCAATGTGTTCGTATTGAATTAGCATTTGTCAAAATCAAGTGTGAAAACATCACCCATTATGTTGTGTCCGTTTTCATTGATGCATTTCTGAAGGCGTTCTTGGAAGTTGGCCTCTACTCTCTCCAGCATTGCTCGGTCGATTTGGGCTACTTTCACGAGAATAGCTTCCTTTAAATCGTCCAGTGTACGGGGCTTATGCACATACACACGTGATTTGAGGTTTTCCCACAAGAAATAATCATACATGGAGAAATCAGGGGGCTGAGGGGGCGAAGGGATGTCAGCAAACCTGGAAATGAGGCAGTCGCCGAAGAGAGGGCGAAGAACGTTCATTGATGCTCTGGCTGTGTGAGCCATTGCCCCGTCCTGCTAAAACCACACCCGTCGAAAAGGCATACATTTTCGTCGTAATTCAGGCACAAAGAAGTTGTTTATCATCTCGAGCTAATGCCACGTGGGCAAAATTCTCTGGATGTAAGTTAAGTTGACACCACTGGCGTGCAAAATTTCGCGCCGTTACGTCGCGCCTGTTCGAACCTGTTACGCCTAGAATGTAGTGAGCGACGCTCATCGGATTTTCGTTTTCATCGGATGCATCGAGCACAGATATTCCGTCAAGCTTTATTAAAAGGTTGATGATACTCAAGCTCAAAGAATCCAAAAGATTTCAACAGACCTTTGGCGATGATGCCATGGACAAAAGCGTTGACGCAGGCCATCCACATGCCAAAACGAGGAGCCGATTGAGAAGGTCGGGTTAGTAGTCATGGAAGACCGTCGTGTAACAATCCAGGAAATTGCTCACGAAATAGGAACAAGCACAAGATCAGTTCATTCTGTTTTAAGAGAAGTATTATGTATGCGAATCGATGAGAGAGAGCATCTATAACTTGACTTGCTAGAAATAGAAACAGAGATAAACGAGTCTTCGTAATATCTTAAACAAGGAAGGTATTGGGCAATGTAGTGTTGTCCGTTTCAAATATATTCTTGCGTTCTATTGTTAACTACTCTGTACCACTTCTATATTCTCTGTCTCATTTACAGTGCCTTCAAGGCAAATTTCAATGTCTGTTCCATTCCTCTACAGAATAAAATCATAAAAACGATTCAATTCTCTCTTACTGTTTCTTATTTTAAAGTATTGTCCATCATTTTTTACCCCAGTCTTTCAAATTTTATTCCCTTGTGTTCTTTTCTTTTATTTCCTCTTCAAGCCCGTTCTATTCTATTTTCAATCCATTTTTCTCCTCCTCGTATTATTGATATGGTCGTTGAGGTACAGTCTTCCTTGGGGTCTTATAAAGAAGCAATCGTCATTACAGTCCCTGGCTGGACTCCCAAACGTGACCAATTGGGACTACGGATATTATCCAACCATTTCGTTCTAGTTCAGCCCGAGGTCTTCTGCTTGTAGGCAGATTCTTCGGTTGAAGAATCCGTCTTGCAATTCTTTCCTCTGACTTTCTGGTCACATAGCCGTAGTACCGAACTTGTGACTTCTCAATGCGGAGAAATACCGTGTTTCTCGGCTTTATAGACATCGTCAGAAAAAATTTATATGACCAATGACTCTCTCTGAAAAGATGTGTCCCTATGTAAAATTTCACATAATTTGATACAAAGCTGTCAGTGACAACTCTAAATTGGCATTCAATTTTATATTATATTATATTATATTATATTATATTATATTATATTATATTATATTATATTATATTATATTATATTATATTATATTATATTATATTATATTATATTATATTATATTATATTATATTATATTATATTATATTATATTATATTATACTAAAGCGGTGAGCTGGCAGAATCGTTAGCATGCCGGCAAAATGCTCAGCAGCATTTCTTCCGATTGTGCGTTCTGATTTCAATTGCAGCCGCAGTCGACTTTACCTTTAATGCTCTCGAGATCGATGAAGTAAGTACCAGTTGCACACTGGGTGGATGTAATTGACTTACTCCCTCCCCTAAAATTTCAGGTCTTGTGCATATAATAGAAAGGATTATATTATATCATATTATAATAGCTTTCAGTATATCATACTTAATGTAAATGCATTGTTGAAAGGCAATCTACTGCGTCATTCGTCCAGAGATAACAACATGTCCCTAAAAAATATGTTATCTTTGGACGAATACCGTAATAAATTGCCCTTCAACGATGTATTAAGATAAAATGTGATATATAGATGGCTATTAATTTAGTTCTTCCCCTATTGCATATAACGGATGTTATGTTATATCATATAATATTATACCCTATCATGTTATATTAAATCATATTATATTGTATTACATTATATTATATATACTAAAGTATTCTATGGTAAGCTGTTCCATTCTTATAATCTCCTAATCTGTTTTATGATATCCTATTCTATCCTGTTCTGTCTTCTATTCTATTCTATCCTCTCAGATTCTATCCTATTCTGGTCTATGTAATCCTAATGTATTCTCTTCTACTCTGCTATAGTATTTCCTCTCCTAATCTCTCTTCTATTTTATCATATGCTTTTACATACTAATACAGTCTGTTATAATTTATCATATCTTATTCTATTCTACTCTTTTCCATTCAGTTTTGTTCTATCCTATTCTGTTGTGTTCTGTTGTATTCCATCCTTTATTTGAGAATATAAACATACATGCTTCTCTTGTGAAATTGCCACGTCAAGATTTGGAATCTTGGTTAACAGCCCAAACTAACATACTTGGAGAAGACTACAATGACATTGCCTCATTTAACCCTCTACTTACCGTTTTCTAACTACATCGTATCGCTGCAAGACATATACAGAATGTACATATTTATGTAACGGTTCTCTTACTTTCCTCATCTCCACCGTTCAGCTATTCAAATAAATCTGAAAGTTACGTCATAATCTCTCTATACAGAAGAATGGTGAGTTTCAAAATGATTGGTGGACTCGGTGTGAGAGGTAAATAAACTCTAAACTTCTAAGTCTTTTAGACATATATCCAATTGGCAGCAATTGTAAAAGCGATACCAATAATTCTCTCTTCTTCACTTTCTCTCTGTCTCTCTCTTCTTCACTTTTTCTCTTCTCTTTCACTCTGTCTCTTTATCTCACTCTCTATCTACCTATCTATCAATCTATTTCTCTCTTTCTCATTCTCTCTCTGTCCATCTTTATATATCTATCTATCTGTCTATCTATTTATCTGCCTGCCTAACAATCCAGATCAAATTCTGTATTGTTTTTCTTCTGTTTCTGCTTCTCATTCCTGCCCTAAGTAGAAATTATCATAAACGTTTATTGATCTTATCAAAATTTTCTCATAATTTTACGAGACGTGAGTCTGTGATGCTTATACATCTATGTACAAGGGTAACAAAAATTTATTCAAAATATTCCATGTCTCGCTGCGGTCAACTTCACTTTTCATTTAGTACGAACGCCAATTTAACCGACTAACAACCTTCACAAAAATATCAGGTTTTGTTAGAGGTTTGATATATAAAACTAGGTGAGATGATAAAATCGGTAGAGCGTCGGACTACGAGGTCTGTAAATAAAGTAATAAGACTAATCTCATAGCGTTTGATCTGGCTATACTACGTGATTCCTTTTTACGGTGTTACTAGATCAACGTCCCTTATGACTTCAGTTCAAGCATCAACCACGTGGTTTTAACACGTGAACAGTGAGTGCACGTTTTACGAAGTGGTTTTGTTTTGTGTGTCCTGAAAATGAGCGCGAACAGTTACGAACAACCCCTAACGACCAAGTTTTGTTTCAAACTCGGGCGCAGCGCCACTGAAACTTGGGTAAGATTTCAACTGGCTTACAGGAAGACTGCTTTTTCAAGAGCACAGGTTTTCAAATACTTCAAAGCATTTTAGAAGTTCGAGAATCCGTTGACGATGACCCTCGTTCAGGAAGGCTATCAACTTCAAGAAATTACGAAAATGTAGAATTAATCAGAGACTTCGTGTGATCTGCCGTCGGTTAACCTCAGAGAGATTGCAGAGAAGCAGAAAATTTGAACCACACTACTGTTCATCAAGTTTAGACCCAAAATCTCACTCCTGAGCAAAAAGGCACCAGGAAAGAAGTGTGCTTTGATCTTCTGGAACAGATTGAAAATGACCCAGATTTTGTTACAAACGTCCTTATGGATGATGAATCATGGATTTTTGAATACGACTCCGAAACAAAACGCCAAAGTTAGGAGTGGCGTACTGCAAACTCACCGCAGCCAAAAAATAACGAGAATGAGTAAATCTAAAATAAAAACCATGCTCATTTGCATTTTTTGACAGCAACTGAGTCGTCTATAAAGAATCCATGCTTCAAGAGCCCACGGTCAATCAGCATTTTTACCGCAAGGTCTTTGAAAGGCTGCGGAAACGGGTTGTTCGCGTGAGGCCAAACATCAAAAGATACCTGGATGCTGCATTACAACAATGCGCTTTGTCACACGGCGCTTTCGATTACAGGATTTGGGACACGGAAAAGCATCCCTGTTGTCCTTCAGCCTTCGTATTCGCCTGACGTGAGTCCGTATAACTTCTTTCTTTCCGAGATTAAAAGTTCACCTCAAAAGGCATCATTTTGGCATGTAGGAAAACATAAAAAAGGCTGCAAACGACCAGCTTAAGGCCATTTCGTTTTCTGAGTGCAAGCACTGCTGTGAAGAGTGGAAGCAACGTCTTGGGCATTGTGTGGCTTCCCAAGGGAACTATTCTGAAGGAAACAGAGTTGATTTCTAGTCTAATTATAAAGTTCTTACTAAAACCACCTTATAATTTTATTTACAGACCTTGCATGTGTCATATGGCAATTGATTACATACATCTATATTACTTTTTGAGTTCAAACTTCTGAGCGCAGGGGTGACATTGTGAGTAAAAGGTTCGTGTTGCAATTAACTTTAAGTTTGATCCCGCAGCGAAGCAGCCTGAGGAAGTATATGATACCATAGCCTCGCGTCGACTAAAACAGTGTGAGTGAAATTTAGTGAACAGAAACTATATAGAAACCAGTTGGTTGGGGCTGTTATTTTTCTCGGATATAGAACACTAACCACAGCCCGGTTTAGCACCACCTGTCAATTGGGTGTCTTAAGCAGTGTCCGGCCTGTTGTAAAAGCATTGTAAAAGTATTGTGTCCAGTCTGTTGTGAAAGAATTTCTGATGTAAAGCTAACTTTTTCCCTTTCATCTATCAGTCATTATTACCCTGAAAAAGACCAAGAGCTCTGTGTTCTCCTGCAGACTAAATTATACAAAAACGATAAAAAGTTGAAACTGACTGCGATTCTTTTTACGTTTGGTGGTTTTAAAATACATATGAAAAATGACGGCGTTTATGTTCTAGATGAACCCAACTCTCAAATCCTCTTTGAAAACTCCAGATTGCTGGAGGCACATTTTCACAATCACTTTCACATCGTCTATGTCATTAATCCTTGGCCCCGATGACTCTTTTTCACTGGATAGGAGAAGCTGAAGTCGGATGGGAGCAGATCCAGGTTGTATAGTGCATGGTTGGGGTGGCAATGACTAGCTCAGTTCGCTGGTGCCACATTTGTTGCCAAAGATGAATGCGGATTATTTTCAGATTCTTGCTCAGTCTCTTATTCCTTTCTGTTGAAGAGCGAAGGCTCGAAGCAGGTGTATTAGTTTGATGCTCGGGGAAATGAAAAAGTATTTTACGTTTCGAGCCTTCGCTCTTCAACAGAAAGGAATAAGAGAAAATAAACAGAGAGATTGAAAAAGAAAAAAAAATCGAGAGAGAACGAATATATAGTTTAATGTTCCATTAAGGTAATATCAGTAAAACGTACTCCATCAAGTGAGAGATGAATATCATTTAATATACACAGTATAAAGATAAGCACCACTAATAGTTTCTTGCTGAGAAGACACGCAACTAGGTAGGTTTTCTTAACGTACTTTATGTCTCCAAGCAATATTCAGGTTTTGAGTACATGGTCTGTTTTAGTTGAAAATCAGGACGCTGGTACATGAGAAATCACGAGAAAAAACGAACAGGTTGATGCAAAATTCAGACGAGTGTGTGTGTGTGTGTGTGTGTGTGTGTATATATATATATATATATATATATATATATATATATATATATATATATATATATATATATATATATATATATCATCATCATCATCATCATCATCATCATTATTATTATTATTATTATTATTATCATTATTATTATTATTATTATTAAGCAAGTAACTTGATCTGTGATCGTGTGCTGAAACAAAAACAATTGCAGCGTAGAAGGTGTTTATAAGCCATTTGAAAATACACAAAACCGTTAGATTGACTTCAGCATTTAAATTTAATTTACTTCAAAATATTTTCGTCGCTTTGAAACCGCGACCTGTTCACTGACAAAACTTCAGCGCGAACTTTTATCAGTCAACAGGTCGCAGTTTCAAAACGACGAAAATATTTTGACACAAATTAAATTTAAATGTCAAAGTGAATCTAACGATTTTGTGTGTGTTTTTAAATGGCTAATATAAACACCTTCCACGCTGAAATTGTTTATACATACATATATATATATATATATATATATATATATATATATGTGTGTAGAGAGATATATATATGTATATGTATATATATATATATATATATATATATATATATATATATATATATATATATATATATATATATATATATATATATATATACACACATATAATCCAAGGCTGTGAAAGATTATGATATTGATAAACTTATAACGTGCATTTCAAAACTCATCTACAGTTATCAGTCACCAAATGCTATCATACAGCAGGAATACTCTTTTTTACAGGATATACATACGGAGATCCGTTAATGTAAGCAAAATTCATATTATAATTTGTAAACCAAGACAGAATTAACAACAATCGTTTCCGCGCATTAGTAACACCTGATAGTTGCGGAGTTTTCCATGTTATACGCCAACAAGCGTATAGTTTTGAGAGAACTACCGTGCTTTCAAAGCCACTCGCTTGATGATGTGCCAGTATGCGGCTGCTGCTGCTGGTTCATGTTTCTATAATATTTATATAATAATATGTATGATATAGATAACTCAGCAACTAACAACTGTTACTAATGCACAGAAACAATTGTTGTAATTTGTGACTAAAGCCTGATCATTCCATCTTCTTTGACATATATATATATATATATATATATATATATATATAATGTTAATGTTACCTTTGTTATTTTATCTTCTCCTCCTCCCACTCCCTTGCTACTACTACTACTACTACAGCTACTTCTACTACTATTACTACTACTAGTACTGGAGCTGCTGTTGCTAACTACAGTCTTTGAGGCTACTGCGACTGCTATTTAGCAAAGACATACACGTGTGTGTGCGCGTAGGTGTTTGTGCGTGTATACCCTTTTATATATGTTTATATATGTGTGTGTGTGTGTATATATATATATATATATATATATGTATATGTTACTCGTTCATGCATGTACAGTTTGCTAGCATAGTCGAATTTACTACTGGAATATCGTATCGATGAAGGAAATTGAGTATTTATCACTCATAATCCAGAAACGCGTCTACGATTAATCTTCGGAATGGTTAGATTTCATTGTTTTTTCTTCTTGTTTTTGCCTTTGTGAGTTACAAGTAATGCTATCTATTGGAGTCTCAGCTTTTTTAGCTGCTATTTCTGAACTTCGGTATGTGGTGAAGCAAATATTTGCCGATCCCTTAATTATGTTTATAAATATGTATATATATATATGTATGTTTGTGTGCATGTATGTACGTGGACATGTACATATGTATGTGTGTGTGTGTGTGTGTGTGTGTGTGTGTGTGTGTGTGTGTGCAAGCGTGTATAGATCCATACATGTATACATACATACATACGCATACATATATTCACACATACATTTACGAAAGCATATAAACACACACACACACAGATACATGCACAGACGCATACATATAAACATATGCACATACATACATACATATATGCTGAAAGAGTAATGTGTGGCGTTGTTCTTATTCTTAATTACTTTCTATACTTCCAACGCTTGATTGGACCCCCCCCCCCCTTCATACACACACACACACACCTCGCTTTTTTCTGCTCGATAATGTGTAAACTGCCTCAAGGATGCGAAGGACGTTTCGCTGGCAGGCGAGCGTTCTGGCCGGCCGTCTGTCTGTCTGTCTGTCTATCTGTCTTTCTGGCTGGCTGACTGGATGGATGGAGGGAGGGAGGGAGGGATGATTGGATGGGTTAGTAGAAAGATGGGTAGGTGGTTGAGGTTTGTGATGGTGGTGATGTCGATGACGATGATGCGATATGAAAAAAGAAAAAGAAGCCGAATGAGGGGAAGAAAGAAGACGGAGAGGAAAAGGAAACTGTAGAAGGAGGAAGGGGAGGAGGAGCAAAAGTAAAACAACGAAATGGAAAAAAAAATAAACCGAAGAGAAACAATACTAGTAGTAGTAGTAGTAGTAGTTGGAGGAGGAGGAGGAGGAGGAGGAGGAGGAGGGGGAGTAGTAGGAGCAGCAGCAGTAGTAGTAGTAGTAGTAGTAGTAGTAGTAGTAGTAGTAATAGTAGGGGGAGTAGGACAAGGAGAGGAAAGATAAAAAGAACAAGAGTGACATTAACAACATTATCAACAACAAACAGACGAAAAGAAACAAAAGACGAAAGAAAATCCTACTGCTGCTGCTGCTGCCACTGCTGTTGTTGCTGTTGCTGCTGCAGTGGATAGTGGTGGTGATATGCATGGGCTGGAGGCGACTGTGGTGGTGTCTGTGGTGAGGATGGGTTGATGTGGTGGTGGTGGGGGTGGGGGTGGTGGTGGTGGTAGTGGTGGTGGTGGTGGTTGTATGTGTAATGGTGGCGATGGTGATAGTAGCGGTCATTGTAGTATGATGGTGAGGTGCTGGTGGTGGTGGTGGTGGTGGTGGTGGTATTCGTGGTGGTAATTTAACTGTAGTGGTGGTAGGTATATTATGGAGGAAGTGGTGGTCGTAGTATGATGGTGAGATGATAGTTGTGGTGGTGGTTGTCGTCGTCGTCGTCGTCGTCGTCGTGTTTTAGCGTAGTGGTGTTGGCGGTAGTAACGATAAAATGGTGGCCGTTCTGATGACGATGATGGCGGTGGCGATGCCGGCAGTGGAGAACGAAGTGCTATGATGGTTGCCGTGATAGTCATGTTGTGTTAGTCATGTGGTGGTGGCGGCGGTGGTGGCGGTAGTGGTGGTGGTGGTGATGGTGGTGATGGTGGTGGTGGTGGTGGTGGTAGTGGTGGTGGTGGTGGTGGTGGTAGTGGTGATGGTGGTGATGGTGGTGATGGTGGTGGTGGTGGTGGTGGTGGTGGTAGTGGTGGTGGTGGTGGTAGTGGAGGAGGAGAAGAAGCAGGAGGAGGAGAAGAAGCAGGAGGAGGAGAAGAAGCAGGAGGAGGAGAAGAAGCAGGAGGAGGAGAAGAAGCAGGAGGAGGAGAAGAAGCAGGAGGAGGAGAAGAAGCAGGAGGAGGAGAAGAAGCAGGAGGAGGAGGAGGAGGCAGAAGAAGACGATGTGGACGTGGGGCAAAAAAGTGAGGATGGGGAATATGGAATTGCCTGAAAGAGGATATAGATTAGAAAAACCGGAGGATGGAAGCGCGTGCGCGCGAGTGTATATGTGGGCGTGTATGTGTGTGTGTGTGTGTGTGTGTGTGCACGCGGTGGGAACAACGGTGCTTGTTGTGTTGGTGGTTGAGGTTTTTGCGGTAAAGTATTTCCAAAGGAAGTAGAAAGTCAGAGAAAGAAGGGACAGGCGTGTGTGTGCGTGTGTGTGCGTGTGTGCACGTATGTGTGTGTCTGTGTCTGAATCTGTGTGTATGTGTAAGGAAGGAAATGACGGAGAGAGAAAGAGTATGGTTGCTTGTGTGCGTGTGTGCGTTTGTGTCTGTGTGCGTTTGTGTCTGTGTGCGTATCTGTGTGTGTCTATGCGTGCGTGCCTGTGTTATATACACACAATGGAAATGACACTTGTGTGTGTGTGTGTGTGTGTGTTTGTGTGTGTGCGTGTGTGTAGGCGAACGCTCATGTGTCTGTACGTGCGTGTGTCTATGTGCAAGAAAGGAAATGCGAGAGTGAATATAGACGCTTTTTGATGTGCGTTTGCGTGTGCGTATGTGCGTGTGTGTGTGTGAGAGAGAGAGAGAGAGAGGCAGACGGCCAGAAAAAGAGAAAGAGAGACAGACAGAGAAAGGGAGATAGAGAGAGAGGGAGAGAGACTGAGATAGAGAGCGTATGTGCGTGAGCATCAATTAGAGTGAAAACGAGAGAATAAAGACGTGAGTTAGAGGGAGAAAAGTTCCTGGGAAAAAATAAGAGAGAAACACAGATAAAAAGAGAGAGAGAAATAAAACGGAAAGAGACACAGAGACAGAGAGAGAAACGGAGATGGGGAAGGAAAGATGAATTGACAGGAGACAAAAACGGTGCGTTGTTCATTGCTCACTACTCAGTGCACACTGCTCACTGCACATTGCACACACTGCAAAAGGATAGCAAAACAGAAGGTAAGTGGCCTGTGATTTAAAGCGGCTGGCTGCGTCATCGTAAGAAACAGATGGACGTTGATAGAGGCGCTGAATTATTGCCTAACCAACCGTTTCTCAATACGTAGTCACTCCCACCCTGCTACTCCCACAACTGCTTAACTACTGCTGCCTCCGCGCCCATACACTTCTACTTTCACTATTGCTGCTCCTGCTGCTTAAACCGCCACATTGTTCGCTCTTTTCTGTTTATCTCTTTCTTTCTCTCTCTCTCTCTCTCTCTCTCTCTCTCTCTCTGATTTTCTCTGGCTCTCCTCCTCTCTCCTCTCTCTCTCTCCCTCTCTCTCTATCCCCCTCTCTCCTCTCTCTCTCTCTCTCTCTCTCATTGTATATGTTACACACACGCATACATACCTACATACATATTTCACTTGCTTCCATACTGTCTCTTTCATTCGCTATCTTCTCACTCCCTCTCTCTCTTTCTCTCTCACTCTAACTCCCTTTTCCTTTTCTTTCTCTATCTCTCCCCCTCCCTCTCTCTCTCCCTCTCTCTCTCTCTCTCTCCCTCTCTCTCTCACTCTTCTTTTTCCCTTTTATAACACTTTCTACTTTACTTTCTACTCATTCTTTTACTTTCTATAATTTTACTTATTTCTTAAGATTGTCCGAAACACGAGCCAAAAATCTTTCTCCTCCCCCTCTCATCCTCTGTCTTCGTTTCCTTCTCTCTCTCCCTCCCTTGCTCTCTTTCTCCCTCTCTCACTATCTATCTATCTATCTATCTATCTGTCTATCACTCACTTATTCTATGTGTGTGCATGTATGCTGCAAGTATTTTTGCATTTATATTTCCGT
>NC_142928.1:30439632-30442132 GCF_046866305.1 Octopus bimaculoides
CAATATCACTTCAGTTAAAGGTACAAGGCCCGAAATTTTGATCGTGTCCAGGGGGTCTGGTTGATTACAGTAACTTAATTTCTGAACCCCAGAAGAATGAAAGACGAAGTGGGCCTCGTCGAAATTTGAATTGAAAATGTAAAGACGAACGGGGCCTCGTCATGGAGATTTATTTAGTTACAGTGTTCAACTGGTACTTAATTTATCAACCCAAGAAGGATGAAAGGCGAATATTGACCTCGGCGAAATTTGAACTCAGAATGGACGGAATGCCGCTAAGCATTGGGTTACCAGCTTTCTTTCTGCCAATAATATCGATGCAGTGGTGTTCGTCCCCCGTTAGGGTGCGCATGTTTCCAAAAATACAGCATCCCATATGGCCTTGATTTCATCACAAATTTACTCTGACTTGAACGAACAGTAATACAAAGTCACCATCACTGCCACCCCCCCCCCACTACTACATCTACCAGTACTACACCACTGCCTCTATCTTCTATCAGCCAGTCCCACCATGGACATCATGACTATTATATGCACCATATGAATCCTTTTTCCTGTCAGTCTTCTTCGTCTTTGTCGTCTCCTACTTCTTCATCATCATAATGGTCATCATTTTCTAGTCTCTTTCATCTTTCTCTTTTTCTTTTTCTTATTCTTTTCTTCTATTACTTCACATTATTTTCTTTCTTTTTTATTTCTACTTTCATCTATTTCACTTACTTGCCTTTTTCTTTTTTCTTTTTTTTATCATCCTCAACTTCCTCTCCTCCTCCCCATCATCATCATCCTCATCATCATCATCTATTACAATTACTACTGCGGCTGCTCGTGCTACTACTGCTACTGCTACTACTACTACTACTACTACTACTACTACTACTACTACTACTACTACTACTACTACCTCTAGTACCACTACTTTTATTTTTTAACCCCTCCTCTAAAATTCTCTTCCCCCTCTCAAACGATTATCTTTACTTTCCTCTGCTGCCATTTTAGTCCACGTCTTCACTCATCCTTTCTCATCCCACCTCTTCTCCTACCCCTTCCTTCAAGTCTCCCTCTCAACCATCGTCCGTACATACGTTAAATGTAGTGAGACAACCGTACCGACAGACAGGCGTACATAACGTCAGTCCCGCTACTTTTCTTCAGTTATCTTATTCATCACTTTCCCTTCGTTTCATCACAGATGATTCTCCTGTCACCGAGTCAAATTCCATTCTTTTGTCTTTTATTTTTTTTATTTATTTATTTATTTTGTTCCTGTTTTATCATTCCTAACGTCCTTCTGTCGAACCGACCAGCGATCTATCAATACATCTATCTGTCCGTCATATCAACCATCTAAACATCCCCTTAACGAACTAACCAACCATCTATCTACTCTTCTAGCAATCCGTCCATCCAAACATCAAGTTAGATAACCAGTTGGTCACGTAACCAGCCAGCAAAACTACCAACCAACCGTCCATCTCTCCAACCAATCTAGCCAACCTTCTTGCATTCCATCGAACCAGCCATCCAGTCATCAAACTATCCACTCAACCATCCAAGCATCCATGCAATCATATAACCATCCATCTATATATGCATGCATATGTCCAAACAGGCGTGGCTGAATGGTAAGATGTTTGTTTCACAGTCATATGGTTCCGGGTTCAGTCCCACTTGGGTAAGTGTCTTCTACTATAACCTCGGACGGATCAAAGCCTTGTGAGTGGATTTAGTAAACGGAAACTATAAGAAGCCCATGGTGTATGTGTGTGTGTCTTTGTGGGTGTTTGTGTGTGTTTGTCCCCCAATACCACTTGACAACCGGTGTTGGTGTGTTTACTTATCTGTAACACGGTGTTTCGGCTTAAGACACCGATAAAATAAGTCCTGAGGTCGATTCATTTGCCTAAAAATTCTTTAAACAGTGCCCCAGCATGGTCACAGTCGAATAGCTGAACTCTTTTAATCTTTTACTTGTTTCAGTCATTTGACTGCGGCCATGCTGGAGCACCGCCTTTAGTCGAGCAAATCGACCCCAGGACTTATTTTTTGTAAGCCTAGTACCTATTTAATCGATCGCTATTGCTGAACCGCTAGGTGACGGGGACGTAAACGCACCAGCATCGGTTGTCAAGCGAAGTGGGGGGGACAAACACAGACACACAAACATACACACACACACACATACATATATATATATATATATATATATATATATATATATATATATACGACGGGCTTCTTTCAGTTTCCATCTACCAAATCCACTCACAAGGCTTTGGTCAGCCCGAGGTTATAGTAGAAGACACTTGCCCAAGGTGCCACGCAGTCGGACTGAACCCAGAACCATGTGGTTGGTAAGCAAGCTACTTACCACACAGCCACTCCATAGACCCATCTCTCTCTTTTCAGCACCCATCGATCTACGTATTCTTTCAACCATCCATCAGTCAATCCGGCCACCATTCTTCAGTCCAACCATCCAGCCATTTATGACTCT
>NC_142928.1:30452132-30479632 GCF_046866305.1 Octopus bimaculoides
CGTAACCAAGTTCCTTTAACTTCTGGAGTCATCATTAGTGAAACGTTTGGCCGAGCATTGTCATGAAGAATGATTGGTCCTCTTCTGTTGACCAGTCTGGGACGGAGGAGTAACAGTTTCTAGCTCATTTTCAATATGTTTCTGCAGTAATAGTTTTTCCTTGTTTAAAAAGTTATAGAGGATGAGTCCAGCAGTACACCACCAAACACTTACCATAACCTTCTGTTTGAAGAGCTCGGGTTTAGGGAAGGTTTTCGGTGCTTCATTTTGGTCCAACCTCTGCGAAAAATGTTTTTCATTATTGTACAGAATCCACTTTTCATCGCAAGTTACAATACTGTCGAGAAATGAATCGGTCTGCTTAGAGAGAAGAAGCGATGATCAAATTTCATATCTGCGCATTTTCTGACTTTCATTTAAATCGTGTCGTACCCATTTGTCGAGCTTTTTTCATTTTCTGATCGCATGCAAATGGTTACAGGTAGTTTTCTGACTAACTTGAAGTTCTTTTGTTAGTTTTCGTGTAGTTTTACGTTGATCTTTCACAATGATGGTCTTTAATTGACCGTCATCGATGATAGATAGGCGTCTACTATGCTCACGATTTTCAAGGCTCAGCAAACTACTTACCACACAACCACTCCTGCGCCTATGAGTTTTGTAGTTTGTTTACTAAGAGCTCAAAACTTCGCTGTTCTTCGGGGATGCAAGAAAGCTACTATCTCTTCTGCATAGCTCACCCGTTTTTGTTGGCCTGTATGAAAGCGCGTGGCTTAGTGGGTAGCCGTATTCGGATCGTGATCGTACAGTCGTGAGTTCGATACCTACCCGGCTGCGTGATGCGTCCTCGAGCAAAATACTCTATTTCACGTTGCTCCAGAACACTACGATGGCAAAAATGATTAGTACTTGTATTTCAAAGGGCCAGCCTTGTCACATTCTGTTTCACATTGAATCTCCCCGAGAACTGCGTTAAGAGTACGCAAATGGAGTTCTCAGTCGCTTGCACGTTAGTTTCATGAACAAGCTGTTCGGTTGCTCGGATCAACTGGAACTCTCGTCGTCGTAACCGACGGAGTGCCATTTAGTTGGCCTGTAGTAATTCTTTCTTTAACGACTTGTCTCAATTGAATAAAGTGGCCATCAACAGTTTCTCGTCAGAAAGACGTTGGCATCAGAAAGTTTGCTGTATCGAAAGTTGCCAAAGAATAAGTCACCCCTGGACAACGGCCAAAATGCTAATCAGCGATACTTTAGGAATTTATATTACTGTACTGTTGCCATGCTCAGTATACTTTCCAAACTCTTCCGTTGTTGGCTGCCAGTAAACATTTTAGCTAAATGACCAAATTCATCTGTAATCTGCATTAGTGCTGTCTGTCTGCTTTACAATGGTTGTTACTAAATATCTTTCACCCCTCTGACACACAATCACTAAATGCGCGCGCGTGTGTGCGTGCGCGTGTGTGCGTGCGCGTGTGTGCGTGCGCGCGTGCGTGCGTGAGTACTGTGGCGTTCTCATGTTTATTGTAAACAGGAGCTAGTTTCACGAATCACTGTTTCATTCAATTTGCCTTTTGTTGACAGTATGCATCAGTGACTTTGGAAGAATAAAAAATATGTATTCATGTTAATATCTGCATTGCATATATATGGGTAAATGTGCTTGAACTGAACGTCTCTCTCCCTCTCTCTCTCTCTCTCTCTCTCACTCTCTCTCTCTCTCTCTCTATATATATATATATATATATATGTATATATATATATATATAGAGAGAGAGAGAGAGGTAGAAAGATAGATAGATAGAAAGATAGATAGATAGATAGATAGATATAGGCGCACGAATGGCTGTGGGGTAAGTAGCTTGCTTACTAACAACATGGTTCCGGGTTCAGTCCCACTGCATGGCACCTTGGGCAAGTATCTTCTACTATAGCCTCGGGCCGACCAAATCCTTGTGAGTGGATTTGGTTTTGGTAGACGGAAACTGAAAGAAGCCTGTCGTATATATATGTGTTTGTATATATGTGTGTGCGTGCGTGTTTGTGTGTTTGTATGTCTGTGTGTGTTCTCCCCACAACCGATGTTGGTGTGTTTACGACTCCGTAACTTTGCGGTTCGAGGCCGATAGAATAAGTGCTAGGCTTACAAAGAATAAGACTTGGGGTCGACTTGTTCGACTAAAGGTGGTGCTCCAGCATGGTCACAGTCAAATGACTGAAACACATAAAAGAATGAATAAATATATATATATATATATACACGCGCACACACACACATATATACATGCACACACACCAACACACATACACACACACACACCCAACACGCACATATATACAAATATGTATATGTTTATATTTTCTTATATATCTATACATACATACATACATCCATACACACACACACACACACACACACACACACACACACACATATATATATATATATATATATATATATATATATATATAAACAGAAAATATTTTTAAAAAGGGGTTTACTATATATTCCATATTCTATATCCCACATTAATTTTATAAGAATATAAATGAAACATAAAAAACAGAGTTGGAATTCTTTTGAATAATAATAATAATAATATATGTGTGTGTGTGTGTGTGTGTGTGTGTGTGTGTGTGTGTGTATGATCGAAGAGAAGTATTCCATACATAATGTAGACATCGAGTATTTTATTAGCGACTGAAGCTTCTTGAATCATAACGTCTAATTTCACGTTTCCTATTGTTCATGTGACTGTTGAAAGTAGCAGTAGGACAATATGTAAGAAAATATGCTTGAAAATAATTTTGAGATATGAATCGCTAACAGGACATTGACATTTGATTAGTTACAAAGAAAAACCTTTTTAAAATGCAGCACATTGTCCACATTTAAAATTCGTGATATTTTCCTTTATTTAGTACCACGTGCGAAAGTGCGATGTTTGCGCACTTTTAATATCAAGTGCTCATGGAAAGTACTTTTGTTAGTGAACTGTTAATGCTGAAAAATATGTAATTCTTTTTAAATATTGGCCAACTTTCAGTATACGAAAAATCAGTTTTGTAAGAAATAACCTAACTGGAAATTTTTCAGTAAATATCTGTTAGATCGAAGTGTCTAAAGAACTAATTTCTTTAACTATCAACAGTAACTTCTCTCACGCTCAAGAACACTCTAAGCATGTTAAAACATAGATAAACTTTGTATCACACGATGGCATTCTCATACAACATGCACGACAGACAATTGAGGAATATAGAAACGACATAACAAGAAAATTCGGGTGATTTGATTTAAGCTTCACCATTAGCAACAACCTAACTGTCTAGACGTTGCACTTGATTTAATTACAAGCAAACATAACTCTTAATGTGTTGTGTCGACCCCCCCCCCCCTCAGGCGAAGAAGTAGGATCTCCCAAGACATATAAATAGAAGTAGCCTGGCCGTGGTAGCGGGTTGAGTAGCAGTCGAGTAGCAGTTGTGCAGCGGTTGAGTAGAGACCATCCGAAGGTGCTAGATAGCAGTAGCGTTGAGACATAACAGTTATTCAGCCCAGTTGAGAAGTCGGCACATACTCTTACCTCGTTGTCACTCTTACCTCATTGTCACTACTGCTATCTAGCACCTTCGGATGGTCTCTACTCAACCGCTATACAACTGCTACTCGACTGCTACTCAACCCTCTACCACGGCCAGACTACCTCTATTTATATGTCTTGGGAGAGCCTACTTCTTCGCCTGGGGGCGTCAACACAACATAAAGAAAGCTAAATCGGAAACTATATGCATACTCTCCAACTATGATCAAGAATTTTATAGAGGACATAAATCGAAAAGTTTCCTTGTTATTCTCGAAGATATTTCCAATAAAGCCACTCCTATTGGAATAATTATATCCATTACATCCGTGATCATACCATCATTTTTTCCCGACTACATTGTATCTAGGGAGGATGTGATTTGAAGGATAATTGACAGCTATTTTTAGTACATCAGACGATCATGAGGGCTTTAATAATTAGTATGTCATGAGCTAGTATCAATTCTGTCGACTTTTAGCCCCTTTTTTTTTTCTTGTTAGAAATTACTGTATATTGAGCCGGAATGAGAAATCGATATTTGTAGATATATCGCAAGAATAACTGGTGGTTGACGAGGATGGTGAATATGACGATGTGGCGGGGACTAAAAAGAAGGTGAAGGGAGGAGGAGGAGGAGGAGGAGGAGGAGAACGAATATGAGAGAGAAGAGGTGAGATGATGACAAGGAGGCGATGGGGATGGTGATGATGACGATGACGCCGATGACGACGACTGACGAAGGCGATGACGATGACGATGACGACGACGAAGATCATGATCATGATCTACATCATCATCATCATCATCATCATCATCATCATCATCATCATGTCGGTGGCGACGATGATGCCAATAACTACGGCAACAAGGGCAACGTCATCGACGACGACGACGACGACGACAACAACAACAACGAGAAGCATATAAAATAAACATAAAAAAACCAGTCATCCCTCAACAACAAAAATAAATAAATAAATAAATAAATAAGAAAAATAAGAAAAAAATATATATAAATTCAAAAAAGAAACGGTAAATAAATCATAAAATATAGAAGAAGAAAAAAAACCACACACGCACACATACACATATATACACACATATACATACAAACGCACACACACACACATGCACATCTAAATAAACATATACACGCAAACGCTGAAGACTTATAATAAACAAGAATTGTAGCTGGAACGTCGTTGAGTGGCAGCTCTGTTTGCAGGTGAGACACGCAGATAAAGTGTGCATATCATCTCTATGTACCAAAACAGGCATTTCTCTCCTCTTCCATATATGCACATAATAAGAAGCAGATGTGCTGCAGATTTTATGCAAAAGTAATTCTAGTGTAAATCGGAGATGATCTTGTTTCTTGTTTTATTGTTGTCTATGTTGTGTAATATTTATGTTTTTATATTTTTTTAACTGGTTTGTTTGTGTATTGGTTTCGTGTGTTTGTTTGTTTGCTTATGTATTTTTTTTTTGTTTGGTTCGTTTTTGCAGGAAGGTCTTTTTTTTTTGGCTTTTATTTGGAGTTTGTATTATTGTATCTATTCGTTTTCAGTGCATGCAATAGCGACTATTCTAAACTTAAGGCTTGCACATTGTCGACAAACAAACGGTGTGTGTGCAGTGTATGTTCCTTTATGCGAGAGTGCGTGCATGTGTGTATGTATATGTGTGTTTTCTTTTTGCGCGTGTGTGTGTGTTGTGCGTTGTGTGTCTGTCTGAGATAGGGATTGCTTCGATGTATATATATATATAAGAGGTGCGTGAATGTGTGTATAATGTGCATAAAGTGTTTATATAGATATTCGCGAAGAAGTAAACACAATCGCTAGAGAATACATACATTCACGCAAATACACAGACGCACATTCACACAAATGCACATAAGACACACACACACATACACACACACATACACATACACACACATATATACAGAGAGAAAGAGAGAGACGTTTGTGTTTGCGTGTGTGTGGGGGGGGGGTGTACGCGCATATTCAATTGATTTCATTTCAGTTTATTTTATAGAAGCAAATATATGAGGACAGATTCCTATATATACAAAAGAGCACATACCAGAACATATGCATATTGCTATGAGCTGGAAACATCAAGAACGCCTCTAAGTGTTCGATCAACCTTATAGAAATAGCAACCAAATCACCCTTGAACTGTCTTTATAAGTCATATTAATCACCTCTGAATTGACTTTATAAGTCATATTCAAAAAAGACACATTTAATAATGTTGTCTTATATACACATGTACAGAAATGCAAAATTCTCACGACTGAGGCTGCTAGTTTCTAAGGTATGCCTGATCAGAGAGCCTAGGCTAAGCTACTTTGATTATAAATATGTATCTTTTAACATATCCTCCAGACTGGAATAAACAACGGCAACATCAACAACTTCCAAAACTAAACAACGGCGAGGACAACGACGACGATGGAGAAGATGGTGATGACGATGACGATGGCGGCGATGATGATGATCAAGGGGATCATGATGATCAGGATCTTCATGATATATTCTGTTATTGATTATAATGTCGCAAGACATTGAAGACAGCGCAAAAACGAAATGCTCCCCATCCAAAAACTAAAAATATCGGCGATTTACAGCGTTTGAACATGCCATATCCACAATAAAAATAAGAAAACATTAACTGAATAGCAAGAAACAAGACGAGCAATAAAGGACAGCATATTAACAAAAGAAAGGAACCTCAAAATCGGAGTGGGATCCACGTAACGTGATTCGGGACTCCCCAGACAAAACTTCCAGACTACTCTGACAAACTAAAGTCAACCTACAGCTGCAGAGTTAGAGCGAGTTCATTTTGTTATGTCAGTTTCTCCACCTTCATCCACCTTTCACAAAATTTAGTGGAAGGCAGCTTCTCTGTCTTCATCCCTACTTTCTTCCACAAGTGGAACATGAAGATGATGATGAGGGCTTGGCTTGAGAGGAAATGTGCCGTCCTCAAGCAACTTTCGTCGTCATAGCCACCAGGCAAAGAAAGGCTACGCGATTTCCTTTGGAAAACACACGTCAAATGTCACAATAGGTTTGCCTAATAACCTGAGCTGTTTGACACGTACCAAGATCTGCGTCGGACATCATGACAGTAGCTTCGCAAACGTCTTCACACACTGTCTTCCTGAGTCTTAGTTTGAAGAAGATACTCCTTGAAGGACCGTGTGCTTGATACAAAACGGTTCCAGCTGGTTGTCATCAACTTTGGTTACAGAACACATGCCCCTGTACATTGTAGCACTGAAGACATGTCTGTAACTAACGGCGCTAAGTATTCCCAGCTAATAGAGGTCGACCCTATCAAATGCTGTAAACTTGCCTAAATTGTTCAGAACCCCAACAAAGCCAGATCTAATTTGGACAAACTTTATGATGTGTCACATGAGGTGGGTGTTGTTGTGGATAGACTAGCTAGAGATTACACAGGTTTGAGTGTCTCCACATAGACCACCAATGACATCAACTGCCACTTAGCGTTCACTATTGCTAAAAACTTTGTTTCTTTCTGCGTTTAGCATTTCTGATTCTAAAATTACCTGTTATGACCCCGTGATTGTCTCCCATCACTATTTATTGACCACTGTTGATTTGTGTACGTCTCGAGGATTTAGCGGTTTGGCAAATTAATGAGAATCAGGCTAAAAAGAAAGTACTGGGCTTGATATGGTCAACCTGAGCTTTCAAGATGTTATCCCAGCATGGCTGCAGTCCAATGACTAAAACTAGTTGAAGATAGATAAAAGATAAAAGAACTCTTCATTTACTGGTATCCTCTCATTGCTAATTCTTTCTTTGCAATAACCCATTCATTGATGCTGGTACACCAATTAAAATGAGGCTTTATTGTATCCAGAAAATGGTTACTTTATAGTTCTTGAATTTCGTGCAGTGGGTGGGGGTTGTTTCTGAGAGAATAGATTTTACTTTTCATTAAAATTCCATTAAAAATAACTTCCTGGTTTATACCAGAGTCATTAGCCTGTTTTCTAATGGAATAAAACAAGGCTTATACTAAACTCCTGTTGAACTGCAGCTAGGATAGTTTTAGCATTCAATATAGAACTCAGCATATATCCATATGTATGTTTCGATATCGATTTCTAGATGAAGTGATATAGATAAGACATATAGGACGAGATAAATGAAATTAACGCTATAACGTCGGTCGTGACAGAACTACCGATCAGAAGGCTGCTAGTGTAACTGACTGAAATATCTCTTCACCGTTTAGGCCAGCAAAAGATTTATATTCTGAACATAACCAGAACATATTTCTGATGACGAGATAAAATCCGTTGACATTTCAATCAGTAGATGAGCACCGTGCCTCTACAACCATCTTCATTGCACTTTGCCGATACGTTAGTTTAGATATTAGGAATGTAAGAAAAATAAAATATCTCTATGGATACAACATTTTCCGGAAATTTTCGTTACAAAACCATTCCAGATTACTGATTTTTGCGAACCCGGGGTAGTCACACTCTAAATTCAACAAATATTATTTAAGGATGTATGGGTGCAAGCGTGGCTGTGTGGTAAGAAGTTTGCTTCCCAATTGCATGGTTCAGACACCTTGGTCAAGTGTCTTCTACAATAGCCTTGGGCTGACCAAAGCGTTGTGAGTGGGTTTGGTAGATGGAAATTGAAAGAAGCCCGTCGTAAATATATATATATATATATATATATATATATATATATATATATATATATATATATATGTATGTATGTATGTATGTATTATGTATATATTTTATACGTGTGTATGTGTTTGTGTGTGTTCTTGTTCCCCACCACCACTTGACAACCAATGGTAGAGTGTTTACGTCCACGTAACTTATGGGTTCGGCAAAAGAGACCAGAATAAGTACCAGGCTTAGAAAAAAAGGCTGTCGTTGATTCAATCAACTAAGAAAATTCTGCAAGGTGATGCCCTAGCATGGCCACAGTCTAATGACAGAAGCAAAAGATAAAACGATTATATATATATATATATATATATATATATATATATATATATATATATATAGAGAGAGAGAGAGAGAGAGAGAGAGAGAGAGAGAGAGAGAGATAGATAGATAGATAGATAGATAGATAGATAGATAGATAGATAGATACAGGGGTTGGACAAAATAATGGAAACACCTTAAAATTTTAAACAAATTTATTTTAATATGGGGTAGGACTGCCTTTGGCAGTAATTACAGCTTAACTTCTACGAGGTATGGACAAAGTTTGAATTGTTTCCAAAGGAATTTTTATCTATTCTTCAGCTAAAACAGTCTCCAGTTCCTGTAGTGATGATGGTGGAGGATATCAACTCCTTACTTGTTTTTCTAAAATGTATCATAAATGTTCAATAATTTTGAGATCTGAGGACTGTGGTGGCCAGATAAGATGTTCAACTTCGCTAGAATGTTGCTCGTGCCAGTCAGTAACAATTTTAGCTGTGTGAATTGGTGCATTATCATCCTGAAAGATTGCATTTCCCTCCGGAAACAATTCTGCAGCCAGAGGACGAATGAATTTGATCAGATAAAATGCTTAAAGTCTTGACTATTAATACTGCTATGAAGGAAAACCATTGGGCTAGCAGATTTCCAAGATATAGCCCCACAGATCATCACAGATCCTCCTCCATGTTTAACAGCTGGAAGAAGGCGGTCTGGGTCAAATGCTTCTTTTGGCTGTCTCCACACGTATACTCGGCCGGTGGTTGAAAATAAGGTAAAGGATGGCCCGTCTGAGAAAATAGCATTCTTCCATTGCTGTAGGGACCAATTCTGTAGGTTTTTACTCTACCCTAAACGCTTTGCAGCGTTTGTTTTTGAAAGTAGTGGTTTTCTGATTGTAGCCCTCCTGTGAAATCCGGCTTTGTGCAGCTACCGGCAACAGTTTTTGTGGAAACTGGGTTCTCGAGGTTGTCATTAAGCTCTGTAGTAATTTTAGAAGCAGTATTTTTGTGATCCTTTCTAACAATTCGCATAAGAGTCCGACGGTCCCTATCTGAAAATTTTGGTTTTCTTCCGTAGTTTTGTTTCGACGAGGAGGTTTTTCCCTCTTTCTCAAAGATTGTCATTACTTTCGAGACAGTACTTCTTGATACACCAGACATTTCGGCTGTTTTTTTTTTTTGTTACGCTAGCACCCGCCATACGAGCACTAGCAATTTGACCTGTTTGAAAGTCCGATAGATCTGTCATTTTAATGAATTTTAATTACATTTTTCTGAGGATATTTGAAAAAAAACAGCAATTTTAGCACAAAAACATATTAAGCAACATTAATAATAAATCAAAAAAACATTAAAAAAACAAGCTTTGACGGTTTTATAGATATTTCAAAATTATGATGCTCTGATGCTAGGTGTTTCTATTATTTTGTCCAACCCCTGTATATATATATCATTTTCATATTCATTTTATCTAGTTTCAGCTCATATATATATATATATATATATATATATATATATATATATAATAAATTAAAAGGAATATGTATATATATATATATATATATATATATATATATATATATATATATAAATATATATGCCTGTAATAGTTATGTTGTCGGCTAATACAATTCAGAGCTTCTCCCTAAGACTGAAAATTGAATTTTTCTGTGAGACTTTTTCTGTATTGCTTGAAATTATCTCCCCTTTTCTCAGCTCACGTATGGTTGTGTTGGATAAGACTACGGGAACGGTAAAGCATCGGAATGCTTGTTTGGATATTATTGTACCTCTTTCTCGTTGGGTCCTGTGTTCAAATCTACCTGAGTTTACTTTATTTTCCAGTCATTCTAAATTCGATCAATAAATACCAGTTATAGAAGAACGTAAGTTTAATTTATTTACAGAGTCATATAGACGTCCTATCGTCTCACTGTTGAATTAGACATGTGATATAACCGTAAGGCTGTCGGTAGCTTCAAATGCAGATCGAACCGACAATTTTCGTCTTTCTTCGACTCCTCAGAGATCTTTTGCTTTTGCTTTCAAAGTATTGTAATACAGATAACATGATGAGTAGTACAACCTAACTTACATAACAGTATAAGATCGTTCGCTTCTGATATATGATATTTCAGTATTCCAGTCATCTATACATCCTAACCTACAAAACTTGAAAACGTACTTTTATGTGAGATCTATGACTTATCAACATATATACACATACATATGTACATATATACATACACACATATATACATAAATACATACATATATATATGTGTGTGTGTGCGTGTTTATGTATATATATATATATATATATATATATATATATATATATATATATATATATATATATACATATAGTGCATAACCTTCTACGAGTATTTATCTGATTGGGATGAAAATAAAACTTAGGCTTACAATTGAATTGATGGCAACCTTCGAGAAAAGCAATACGTTAGCGCTAGTGAAAATAGCTTATTATAGTCTCCATGTTTATATACTTTATCTGATATTTTTACATGTGAAAGATTCTCAATATATCTCATACTCCGATTTGCTGTCAGAATAAGAGAGGCCAGGCAGATGAATTATTGGATATTACAATTTCTTTTCCTTCTTCTTCTTCTTCTTTCTTTGTTTTTTTTCTTTCTTTTCTTTTCTTTTTCTTTTTTTTTTTCTTTTTTTCTTTTTTTGTCACAGTCTCAACTGAGATTGAACCAGCTTACCCTGATTTATTGTATTGACGGTTTGACTGAAACGATTGTAGTAGTAATAAGAATGGAGAAGCTGGGATGAGAAAGAAAGAAAGAAAGAAAGAAAGAAAGAAAGAAAGAAAAAAGAGTAAATAGTAAGAAAGAAGAAGAAGAAGAAATTCAATAGCAATGACAGTAACAACAACAAAAACAACAACAACAATAATAATAATAATAATAATAATAATAATAATAATAATAATAATAATAATAATAATAATAATAATAACAATAATGATGATAATAATAATAACAATAATAGCAATAACAATAATAATAATGACAACCACCACTATGACAACAACAACAACAAGGCATTAACATCAACAAGGAGAAAACAAGTAGATTTGGGGTTTTTAGTCAACTTTTCCTGACAGATAAAAATGTAGAGTGAAATATGCATTGGTTGTGTCAGAATGTGAATTCGATTGTTTCTTGTTTTTCAAAGCCGGGTTCTGACGTGCAAGGAATGATACATCGTCCATCAACAGAGAGTTATTGATTGGCAGTAAAACTCTCTCTCTCTCTCTCTCTCTCTCTCTCTCTCTCTCTCTCTCTCTCTCTCTCTCTCTCTTTCTCTCTGTTCAATTGTATGCGTCAAACACAGAGAGTCAGTACTGCATGGTGATCATTGTTAAGCTAATCCTTTTTCCGAATCAATGATCTGCCTAGCTTGGAACTCGTCTCCAGTTTCCATAGAGAATGATGGAGAAAAGTTTTCCCCTGGGTTGGAGGCAGATATATAACATATCTTCAATCACAGACGTGTAATTATTCAAGATCGAAACCACTACGTGGCACCTTGGGCAAGAGTCTCTTATCATACCCTCGGGAGGACTAAGGCCTTGTGAGCAAAATTTGATTTGTTGAAACTGTACGGAAGCCCGTCAGCGAAACCATTTCTGTTAGGCTTTTGTCGGATTTTATTCTCCAATTTCAGGCCACTACTTGGTCCCTGGGTGATGTAAGAGGATCCCACCCTCTTATAAAAATTGATATCAGGTCTCCGATATCTAAACGACGCCCTCCTTTCCTCCAGTTTTGGCATTCCTGAAAAGGAGCCTAAGGGAAGCCCTAATATCTCTTACAAAATCATTAGAACATTAACTTAACACCACAAGGAGATGAAACATTCGTCAAATTGGCAGTGTTGTTGCTGCTGTTTACATTGGCGAGAGGTTTCTAATCTGTGCTGCTATCCTTGTAGAGCTAGACGCACCAGACCATTTCTGGGTTAAACGTCTTGGTAACAGACATAATGCTGAACCGAGCATACGATACTGCTGATCTGTTCACTAGACTATATGTACTTTCTGCTTATACACACACACATACACAAACACGCACAGACAAACAAACATTCACACGTATATTTTTGCTAGTGTGTGTGTATATGTGTGCATGTGTGTGTGTGTGTGTGTGCATGTGTGTGTGTGTGTACGTATACTATAGCCACATTGTCATCTTAAAACACTGCGCAGTTCTCAGTGCCTCCATCACACGTATAGAAGACCAATGTTAATTTGTCAATTTGTTTATGTTGTAACTCTGTATGAAGAGGCCCTAGAGCGTTTTTTTTGCCACAGAGCTGCACAATGGCACACAATCGGCTATTACAATGACACTTTACCGGGCTTCCATACAGTTTCAACGTATCACATTCCAATGATTCACTCTCTAACTCCAATGGTACACAGTCAATCACTGCAATAACATGGCCAGCTCCTGAACGAAATTTTCTATCTATGGACCCCTTTGATTCCTATTTTATTCGATTGGACCCCCCCCCCCCCATAGCCATTCGATGTTAAAAAAATTCTATTATATTTTTATAATTAAATATTATTAGGAATTGTATTAAAACTTGTATTAAATATTTTGTGTATTGAAGAAGTATAAGCAATCTATTGCACATAAATTTTAACAGCAACATTTTATATGGGCCCCCCACCCCCAAGGGCCATATTGACCCCGATTGAGAACCAGTGATCTACTACACTGACACAGGTTTAGCCACAGTAATACAGAACCCGTCACTACATTTATATGCTGTCACCCACAACAGTAACACAGTAGCAGTCACTTCTATGACACACACTCAGTTACTACAATGAAACAGTGACAGCTATTTCAGCAAAACTCACTCAAACTTCGACAATGGCACTAACTCTACTATTACAGGGACGCTGTTTTTCTGTTATTGCATTTGCTGAATGACATACGAAAATTTTTTTCTCAAATCATCGTTTCCAAGAATCGGTTTTATTATAAACTACCGTATTGGATGGAATGAAAAAATGACTGGGTATATGAAACACACCGTAATTTATGCAATGTATATTCAGGAAAAAAGTTTTGAATGCATTAAAGCTTATGGAGTGGAGGCGCTTAGCTTAGTGGTTAGAGGTATTGCACTTGATGATCGACAGATTGTGGTTTCATTGTTTGGATCGTGCGATAGATTGTGCTCTTCAACAAAACATTTCATTTCACGTTGCTTCAGTCCACTCAGCAGGTGATAATGAAAAATTCTACGACAGACCGACATTCCGCTTAAGGAGGAATACAGGTATAGTATGGAATTCGGAAAATCGGTCTTATGAACCGATAACTCGGAAGAGGCCTTTGATTCAATTTATAAAATTTACGGAAGGCTCAACTTCACATTAAAAGACCAGAAGTGACTTTTGAAAAAAAACAGTGCCTTATGCACCATCAATTAATAATACTTCTGTTCTTGTATCTTCTCTTCACCAAGAAATATTTTTTAATATCTGGTTGAAAATAACCGGCAACTAATTTCACACACTGACCTTCATCAACCTATCTTCGTCACCGCAACCGTATAAGATGTCTCTGACTTTACTAACGTTTGCAATGACGACAGATAGTGGCTTATGATAATTACGACAGTTTCACTGGTTCTACTGACTGTATGATGAATCATATATAATCAATACACTAGAGTCAGCACAAGATATGATCAAAGAGAAAATGATCAAAGGAATTCAAACCTTGACCATCTCGTCTTTTATCATACCAAAGACTACATTATACAATAATGTATTCGTCCTTATTTTTAAAACGTGGAGTGTATGCTTTGAGAGGGATTTAGATATTGTTTCTAACAGATAGAGCGACCACAAAGGTTTCTTCCTTAGCTCGAGTTTTTGTTGTTTAACCATAGGTCGGTTATGGTCGAGAAGACCTTTTATCAAAGAGTACCAGCCGCGACCTTCGCATCTATTTTTTTCTTACAGACTGTGTCTAGAATTATCTCATGCAGCCTGTCCTTCCTTTCTGGATATAGTAGTCGTTAATTTGAGACAGAAATTTAGCTGCAATTTCTTGCAGTTCGTATTACCACCCTGAGTTTAAGAGCTACGTATTTTTAATATAAACACAACACGACATAACGAAGGCGCTAAGTAAGGTTGCCTGACCTCTCAGAAATAATAGTTGAATCGGCTTCAAATTACATCCAACCGTCTTAAAAATGAAAAGCATGATTAGATAATATATTGCAATGCTATTAGCGTGGAGGCGCATGGCTTAGTGGTTAGGGTGTCTGTTTCATGATCGTAAGATTGTGGTTTCGATTCCTGGACCGGACGACGCGTTGTGTTCTTGAGCAAAACACTTCATTTCACGTTCCTCCAGTCCACTCAGCTGGCAAAAATGAGTAACGCTGCGATGGACTGGCGTTCCGTCCAGCTGGGGAACACATACGCCATTGAAACCGGGAAACTGGGCTAATGAGTCTGGCTAGGCTTTAAAAGGGCGCATTTTTTCTTATTCTAATGTTATTAGCAGAACGAATATGCTTGAGGCACGTTCGAACCGGAGAACAAGCTACTCACTGCATTTTGTCACGGAGAATATATCTCGCTTGTTGACAAATGGTGTCTATACAACTAGATCAGCTCGCAGCACCATCTACTTTGACGATGAGATGCTAGCATTTCGGAGTAGTTATCCCCTTATCGGTCACAGACACTAAGCAGACGACACTAGGAGCTGAAGTAAGAGATTCCCTCTCTTATCCTTTTCCAGTCACCGTACGTTGACTGGCAGCGCTATACGGCGGCTCAGTAAATTACGGAGTGAGGAAAGCTAAGTAGTGATAAGTTAAATTGGAATGTTATTATCAGTCCGAATATGTTTGATGCACGTCGTTCGAACTGGGGAACAAGCTACTACCCAAAATCAGGATGGTCATGACTGGAAGCAATCGATGACGAGTCATCTCGATCAGGGTTGACATGGAATCTAAACAACAGCAAACACAAGAAGCAAAACTTAGATACATACCTTTTAGTGGGTACGAATAACCTACCTACTTTTTCGATTATTTGTCCAATACCTTACAGATTCGGCTACTGACGCTTTTGTCGTTCGTATTTAAAAACAAAAGAAAAATAAACTATACAAAAACAACAAAATCAAAACCAAAATCACATTCTTTCCTCCATTCCATTTTATGTTCTTTTATTGTGATTTAGCAATATTTCCTTTCTCTCTTTTCTTCTCTACAGCTGCGATAAAACCGAATCTAAATTAATGTCTTCAAGTTTAGAAATGGACCTTGCTAGCCATTTAAATATCCTTTACCAAACCATTCTTTCTTCCTTTTAGCTTATCATTTTGATGTTTCTTTTCTTTTCTTTCTTTTTGTCTTCATTACTTTCTTTCTGTCTGTCTTTCTTTTCCAACTGATAACAAAATCGATAATTCTTGCAAGAGATAGCACTGAAGGTAATCATTTTGTACTTTAACTGAGTTAGATCTTTGCGATCATTTGTTTCGTAGAGAGGGACTGTGATGATGATGACGATGATGATGATGATGATGATGATGATGACGACGACGACGACGGCGGCGGCGGTGGCGGCGGTGGCGGCGGTGGCGGCGGAGATGATGAGGAGAAGGAGGCGGAGGATGGCGAAGATGGCGACGATGACGGTGACGTGACAACGACGATACATTGATGAGCATAATTTTGTTGTTGTCGTTCATGACGATGACGATGATGATAAAGGGGAGGAGGAGGAGGAGGAGGAGGAGAATGAAAACGATTTTGTCATTGTTGTTTAAGGTAATAATGATGTGCCAGTGAAGACGATGAGAGAAGACTTTCTCTGAGAGTGAGGAATTCATCTTCAGCTCCACGCGCATCGGTTGAGGAGTGACGAAGGAGAGAGTAATAGATGTGCCACCATCTGGAGGCAGCTACTGCGTCGGGGCAGGAGAATGGTATGAGAATCCTGGAAATGCTCAAGCCACGCCGGAACTGTTCGGGGACATGAATGAAGACCTTGAACCAAAAGACCCAAGGAAAACTTGAAACGGTCCCTAATACGATGGGATTGCTAATCAGCACCTTGTTGACCTTGATGACCTTGATGGTGAAAGGGAGCAGCTGAAGGTCCCATGTGTGCGCCCCATCGGTCTTCCGAACATTGTAGAGGTTAAAAGAATGAAGGTCTACACTGCTAATGGACCAGAATCACTGCGAAACAACGACAGCAACCACAATAGCTACTGCAATAACAATTGCAGTAATAACAACAACCACAGTGGTACGACGGGCTGTTACTGTTCTTGGTGAAAGACGTGGAGCGCTGTGAAAAGCCGACAATAGCATCTGAGATAGTAGTTGATGGTGTTTGTGCAATGAAAAAATTACCAGGCTTGGATGATCTGCTCAAAGCCTTTTATGTATACATGCCAGACTTATTCCCCCGTGTCTGACAGCAGAACGGAACAATTCTCAGTTTGTGAGTAGAGGAATGTTTGGGCTGATAAAAAAAAATGAGATGAAAAATAAAGGAGTTGTCGATAATTTCTAGATCATAAAACTACTGAATCCAGAGTTTAAATTTTTGGTGCCATGTGCTAGAAATGTGACTATATCATTAGCAGTGTTGTCACTTATCGTTAGTAGTGTGTCGAGCATTTGCGGCTCCGTTGGTGGCTAATAAGCCCTGCTCTTGACAAGCATACACG
The DNA here is from genome assembly GCF_046866305.1 of Octopus bimaculoides. NCBI lineage: Eukaryota > Metazoa > Mollusca > Cephalopoda > Octopoda > Octopodidae > Octopus > Octopus bimaculoides. The sequence goes on from NC_142928.1 coordinate 30,469,492, forward strand.
ACTGCAAACATTGCAGACCAAGTTTTCCCCATTCGCTACACCAGCCGTGCGCTTTCGCGCAGCACATGCTCTCTCAAAAGTGTCGACCCCCTCCTTAACCTGCTTCCTCTATCTGTGGCGATGACAAGCATTGTTCTCCAAGCCAGTCTCCTGCATATCACAGGCCTTTAATAAGGAGTTGACACAGTCCTTAAATTGCAGCCTTGGTTTCTGCCGGGGTCTCTTTCCATTCACAAGTTCCCCATATAGGATCTGCTTAGGGATCCTGCTATCCTTCATTCTATTTAGGTGTCCAGTCCAACGTAACTGGTGCCTGTGTACCATCGCCTCAATACTCAAGATATCACCTTTCCTCAGGACCTGTACGTCTGAAGTTTTTAAGATCCAGCCAACATTCAGAATGTGTCTGAGACATCTCTGATGAAAGCATTCAAGGACCCTTTACGTTTGAAAAGGGTCCTTGTCTCACACGAGTAAAGGAGCGATGTCAGTACACATTCATGGTGCACAGCAATTTTTGTTTTCCTTGTACTGCCATGCTGGAACCAGACACGAGACTAAAGAGATCGGAAGGAAAAGTTGCTCTCTGCAGCCTGAAAGATGTTTCATCATCCAGGGAGCAAGAACGGCTGAGTGTGCTGCCCAGGTAGACAAACTTGTCTACCACTTTCAAAATTGTTCCTTCAACCAAGATATGGATTTCCTGGTGCAGGCTGGAACATTACGACAGTCTTATCTAGGCTAACGCTGAGTCCAAATGCCTTGCAAAAAGCAGAAAAACGATTCATAAGTACTTGCATGTTATCCACTGCATGAGTGACTAAGCCACAGTCATCTGCATAAAGTAGGTCACGAATAAAAGACTGGAAAACTTATATATATATATGTGTGTGTGTGTGTGTGTGTGTGAGTGTGTGTGTGTGTGTGTACATACATACGCACACATATATATATATTTATATAAACATATATACAATATTATATAACCTGAGATATATATATCTATATATATATATATATATATATATATATATATATATATATATACACATATATAAATGTGTGTATATATGTACGCGTATACATACACACACATACATGCATCCATGCATCCATCCATACATCCATGCATCCATCCATCCATACATACATACATATATGAGTCCAACTCGCTGCTTCACTAGAAAGAATACAGAAAAATAAACTCGATCATGCTGAAAGGCGGAACCCCAACATGCCCTCAGCCTCTGAAACCAATACATACTAAAAGAAAGAAGATACGTATATAAATGCAGAAAGAGAGAGAAAGAGAGAGAGAGATACAGAGAGAGAGACAGAGAGACAGACAGACAGACAGACAGACAGACAGACAGACAGTCAGACAGACAGACTGACAGACAGACAGACAGACAGACAGACAGACAGACAGGCAGGCAGGCAGACAGACAGACAGGCAGGCAGGCAGACAGACAGACCTAACTATAAATAAAAAGATATATAAATGTTTCTGAATACAACTCTCTTAAAGTCGTTGTTGCTTATATTGAGTCCTCTTATGAGATAGAATCTGTTAAAATATGTACCCAGTTTAAATAGGTACGAGGGTCGATATGCATGACTAATCCCTTGAATGCGCTGCTCCAGCATGATCGTTCAATGATTGAAACCAGTAACAGAATATAAACAATATACGAATGACAGATTGAAGGCGAGGTGATAGTGAATAAATCTAAAATACTGAATAATGTTATCGTTGAACCATGCACACGTCTCTAGCTTGCAATCTTCATCAGCGATCCACAGACGTTAAATAAATAATACGGTTTCACACAGACTGGGTTTTGTACCGCCGGAGTAAATTTACTACAGGTTGTAACGCTATGTGGCCGGACAGAATTCTTAAGATCAGAACAAACGGATTAGTGAAGCGAATTGTATTGTTATAGCCAGTATGGGTTTATCACCATAACCTTAAGAAACAGTAAAAAAAGATAAGGAAAACGGAAAGCGAAATTGAAAGAAAAGTGCATAAAAATGCCAACATGGTTTACCTCTGATGTAGTTTAAAAGTTGAATACGTGAAAAGCTGTGACTTCTGATGATATATTTGTTATAATACCTGCGTATGCATGCGCTTATGCACAAGCACTAACACACATGCATAAATGCATACATGAATGCAAGCACTAATTCACATGCATAAATGCATGTTTGAATACATAGCAACATATATACATATATAGCTAACAAGTTAGTTAAAAACATACATAAATATATAGATAGAGACATTGATACATAGCTAATTAACTAATTGCACAAAAAAATAGATAGATAGATAGATAGATAGATAGATAGATAGATAGATAGATAGATAGATAGAGTGAGAGAGAGAGAGAGAGACACAGAGAGAGAGAGAGAGAGACACAGAGAGAGAGAGAGAGAGACACACACACACACAGAGAGAGAGAGAGAGAGAGGCAGACAGACAGATAAACAGATAGACAGACAGACAAAGAGACAGACAGACAGACAGACAGACAGACAGATAGATAGATAGATAGATAGATAGATAGATAGATAGATAGATAGATAGATAGATAGATATTTTTGTACATCGAAAACACTCTGGTCAGGCATTCATATTACCTAAGACGTTCCAACTGTGAGCATCCTATCTTAGTACGTTTAGAACTACATTGTGAAATGTTTCTTCCCCGTTTTCCTGATAGTAAGTTGTAATTTCAAGGAAAATAACCTGCTATTTCTGACAAATCATGTTTACATGTTCCCTGATTGTTAGGTGTGTGTGTGTGGTTTTTTTTATTTTTGGGAATGTGTGCGTGTCTGTGTTTGTGTTTCTGTGTGTGAGTGTCTGCTTGCGTGTACTAAACACACAGTAGTGAATGTACTATCTATCTCTCAATCTCTTTCTCCCTCTTTCCCTCCCTCTCTCTCCCCTTCTCTCTCTGCCTCTCTCCTTAGTTCATTCACACACATACATACACAAATATATATACTTCATTTGTGGTCTAATTTGGCAACCAATAGTTTCGTGTAAAGAGATTTTCACAATTGTTCAAGCATTCCACATGGAAGTATTGGTACTCGTCTCCATTTTGGATGAGTACAATCTAAAATTTAAGTTGCACAACAAACACCCAGTATTTAGTACTTCATGAATATTCCAGTTTGTATTATCTTCAGATCATTTAGTATGAATCCAGAGTTGACTATGTCGCAGAGTACATTTATTAAAAAAAAAAAAACGAGTGACTGTTTATAAAATATTTAATTACAGTAATCCCTCGACTATCGCGGGTGTTACGTTCCAAAACCCCTCGCGATAGATGAAAATCCGCGAAGTAGAAACAGTACTGTACTTTATATTTTTATTATTTTTATAATTTCTATATATTTCTTTCATTATAAATGCAAAACAACACCACGGAGGAATAGCCGTGAGCTTAAATAATAAACCGCGATAGGTGAACCGCGATATGGCGAGGGATTATTGTATACTATATACCACTTAATACCAAATATAAACTGCCTTCCCAACTTCATTCAAAACAGTTGGTTGCTTTTTCCATGCTGGTAATTCTGTCACCCATTCAGTAATGTTATATATAAAGGTTACACGTCTCTGAAGATTCGACAATGCAATTTGTTTATGTAATTTACATTCTTTCACTAGTTACTCAGTTTTTGTCATGAAACGTATGTAAAATGATGTAACCAAATATTTTATAAACAAGCTATTACCTTTTATTTTGCTATATATCATGAGATACTACGCAGTTCCTTTTACAGATTGCTGAAAGGAAAGTAGTAAAGCAAAAAAAAAAAAAAAATTTCGATTGCAAACAGGCGCAAGGTTAAATTTCATCCTGAGCAAGATATGTCTTTCCGGAAACATCAAGAAAAATTGCGACCTCAAGATGTGAATTGCAGTAAGTTATCAGACATGACGGATGAAACTGAGAGCCAGCAAATTGTAGAATGGGAGAGCCTCAAAAGTATTTAAAAACCTGTTAAATATCTAGAGTTTGCGTCTTTGAGGTGGAGGCACAATGGCCCAGTGGTTAGGGCAGCGGACTCGCGGTCATAGGATCGCGGTTTCGATTCCCAGACCGGGCGTTGTGAGAGTTTATTGAACGAAGACACCCAAAGCTCCACGAGGCTCCAGTAGCGGATGGTGGCAAACCCTGTTGTACTCTTCCGCCACAACTTTCTCTTACTTCCTGTTTCTGTTGTGCCTGTAATTCAAATGGTTAGCCTTGTCACACTGTGTCACGCTGAATATCCCTGAGAACTACGTTAAGGGTACACGTGTCTGTGGAGCGCTCAGCCTCTTGCACGTTAATTTCAAGAGGAGGCTGTTCCGTTGATCGGATCAACTGGAACCCTCGACGTCGTACGTGATGGAGTGTCAACAACAACATCTTTGAGATATAAAAATATTTCTATCTACCAGCTATCCTCAGATCTTGGCCAAACCTTTGAAACTGATGTTCAACTTTCGGGTGTGCGATGGGTACTCCTAAATGGGTTTCGTAGTTTTGTGGCTAAAAAACAGCTGAATTTACTGAAAAAGAATAAGTATAAGAGACTAATTAATGCCAGAACATACAGTGTACAATTGAAGAATGTGTTGAGGAGTGATGAGCTCAAATTCAGGATTTTTTTAATACAAAAAGTAGGGAGTATATAAGATGCTAAATGGAAGAGCGAAAATGAATGTTTAACATCTAAAATTAAACAGGATAGAGGATCTGTAAATGTCTGTGGCTGTTTGCCAGCCAACAGAGTCGTGGATATGTTAAACATAGACGAAACAATTAATACTGAGACATATTATCAGATATTAATCCACCGTGTAATGCCATCTGGAAGGAGTCCTATTGTTGGGAGCAAATTTGTTTTTAGCGTGATAATCGTAAATACATCGCTTAAGCAGTAGAAAATGTGGTTAAAGAAGAAACAACGATATAACGATTAACGCGAGTCCCTCAAAGACTACAACGGATCATTACTGAACCGTTCAGATCAGAGAAAAGCCGAGGGGCATAAACAGTCCATAGAAAAGTTACAGGAAGTTCGTTAGGGAGTCTCGAATATTATTCCACCAGATTATGTTGCTAAATTACAGTTTAGCATTTATTCCAAAGAATATCGAAGTTGTTTCATCAATTGAATCATACTTTATATTATTTATAAAATTAATTTAGAATCATTATTTGTCAAATGTTCTAAAATTAGCAAGTCTATATAAGAATTTAATAGTGGTTTCAAATTTTGGCACAAGGCCATCAATTTTAGGGGTGGGAGTTAAGTGGATTACGTCGACCCCAGTCTTCAAAAGGTACTTATTGTATCGACCCCGTAAGGATGAAAAGCAAACTTGACATCGGCGGAATTTGAACTTGGAACATAATGATCCGAAGAAATACCGCAAAGCAATTTTTCCGATGTGCTAACTATTCAACCGGACCGTGGCCTTATGTAAGTATTTAATAATCCTTTCTACTCTAGGTACAAGACTTGAAAATTCGGGAGAAGTGTAAGTCGATTCCATCGATCCCAGTATGCAACAGGATAAAAGGTAAAGTCAACCTCGGGAGAATTTGAACTCTGAACGTAAAGGCGAACGAAATACCGCGTCGCACATCGTCCTGCGTGATAACGATTCTGCCAGCTCGCTGCCATTGTATCAGTATTTCATAATAACAGGATTTTATTATCCTTTATATATTCTGAATAAATTTTAGATAACATTTATAGGCGCCTAAGACTTTTGCACAAACGTGTGTGTATGTGGTCTGTGTGTGTGCATGCAGGCATATATGTGCATGTATGTGTGTATATACAAATGCATGGATTATTCGTCGCATATATATATATATATATATATATATATATATATATATATATATATATATATATATATGGATACTCTGTTCTAGACTGTATATACTTTTTTTATATATCTCCATTGTTCTCTCGATCTGACTTTTCTCTAATACAGATTCTAATATTGTCACGCCTGTTAAAAGTAAATACATATTTCATATATATTATCAATGAAATAATACAGATGACGAAAAACCATAATAAAGGGGAGGAGATGTAACGGTACGTTAAGGAAATGCAACTAATAATTGACATAAGTTTCATACATAAATAGATAGATAGACAGATAGATAGATAGATAGATAGATAGATAGATAGATAGATAGATAGATAGATAGATAATGTACATTCACACATTCATACACATAGACAATCACATACAGATATATACAAACGCATATATATATATATATATATATATATATATATATATATATATATATATATATATATATATATATATACAGATATATATATATGTATATATGTATATATATATATATATTTATTTATATATGTATGTACATATACGTATGTATATATGCATATATATATATATTATTTATATTATTATATGATTGAACGCCACGCATCCTATTCCAAGCAAGTTTTATCTATCTATCTATCTATATATATATATATATACACATATACGCTTGTATGTATATATGTGTGTATGTATATATATATATATATATATATATATGTATGTATGTATGAATATATTTATTTATTCGTATATATATATGTAGATATATATTGATGTAGATATATGTATATACATATATACATAGTGTATATATATATATATATATATATATATATATATATATATATATATATATATATATATATATATGTATGTATGTATGTATATATATATATTGATCTAGATGTATGTATATACATATATGCATAATATATATTTGTATGTATATTGTCTGTGTGTGTGTTAGTGCATGTATCTGTGTAAAGAAAAAAGGTTAATTAGTAATTCCATTACAATTCTTCGTCTCTTTTTCTTTTTGTTTCTTTCGTTTTTGGCGCTTGCTTAAATCTCAAATCGCAACTCCGGAAACTATAGCGACCTGATATTTTCTGTTACCTACTGATTGTATGTTTATTTTTGCAGTCAGTGCATTAATGCTTCACAATTAAAAAAGAATAAAATAAAATATAATAAAATAAAAACTTAACGTATACTATACGAAAACTCTTCGAAAGGTTCTTTCTTTCTTTCTTTCTTTTATAAGCTAATACTACGACTAAAACCAAATATAAATTATGAACATCGCATTATATATTACTATATCACACACTATTTCTTTTCGAACAATAGAGTTAGGTATAAAAATTAATAGTGATTTTCATAAAGTGAACGAAAACTATAAAGAACAAGTGAAGAATAGATGTAACTGTAGACGAACTTAACAGACGACTCTATCAATTTTTGGTATGAATGAATCGTAAGTTCTTTTTCGTTTAAAGACACATTTCATTGTGTCAAATTCTTGGGGATATTTTTGTTGTCGTTTTTTTTTCTTCTGCTTTTTTTCCACTTTTAATTAACTTCACTTTCCGATTCTTCTATATTGTTAGAATCTGTTAACAAAATTCTGAAAAAGGTAAGCACAGACATAGCTGTGTACTTAAGTTAGTCACTTTACTGCCACATGATTCCTGTTTCAGTTCCACAGTGTGATAACTTGGGTAAGCATGTCTTAACAAATTCTGAAAATGGTACACACAGGCATGTTGTGTGGTTAAGAAAGTCACTTTGCTTTCAACAACGCAGTTTCTGTTTCAATCCCGCTGTGCAGCACCTTGGGTTAGCGGTTAGTGTCTCCTACTATAGCTTTGGGTCAAGTAATGCCGGGTGACAAAATGCGGTAGACAGAAACTGTGTGGGAGCCCACCGTATATATATATATATATATATATATGGGAGAATATACAAATAATAACAACAGACGAGGACAGGTGGTGTAAATAACAAAAGTATATATTAGTATGACGCTCGGGAATATATATATATATAGAAAGAGAGAGAGAGAGAGAGAGAGAGAGAGAGAGAGAGAGAGAGAGAGAGAGAGAGGGACAGACAGACAGATAGAAGATATGTATATGGATATTTATGTCTGTCATACCGGCCATGACGAAGGGAAATAGCCCTGAAACTCGAGTCGCCTTTATATATATATATTTATATTTATATATTTATATATTTGATCCTTTATATTGAACACTCAATATTTCATCTACATTCAATACTTTCTTTCATGGTGCCATCCATTTTTATGTTATTTTATTTTATATTGTATATTGTATATCATATTATATATTGTATATTCCATATTCTATACCCCACATTAGTTCTGCAGGAATATAAATAAAACATAAAAAACAGACAGTGTTGGAACTCTTTTAAGCAAAATAATATATTCCTCTATACACAATCATACAAAAAAAAACCCACCTTTTTTGTATTTATTTTTACTCGCATATATATATATATATATATATATATATATATATACATATATATTAGAAGGTTCGGAGGTGATGTACAGGTATTATATATTAGAAAAAATAAGGTACTCAGGGATCTGGATGGTTGTACATTTACAGATTTTATTAGTATGTCACATGTTTTATGAATCATAAATTAGCGCTTTCATCTTCAAAAGAATTTATTAGAGTAGATGAAAGCGCTAATATATGACTTATAAAAACATGTGACATGCTAATAAAAATCTGTAAAAGTACAACCATCTAGATCCCTGAGTACCTTATTTTTTCTAATATATATATATATATATATATATATATATATATATATAGAGAGAGAGAGAGAGAGAGAGAGAGAGAGAGTAATAGATAAATTCAATTTAGGGATCCAAGTTTAGGAAGTTAGTAAGCTTCAAGCATTTATGTGGCTAGTCCTGATGGCAACAAGTGGAATTTTTAACATCTTTTAGTTTTAAATATTTATCTATCTATCAATTCATATGTGTGTGTATGTGTGTGACCATGTGTGTATGCGCGCGTGCGTGCGTGTGTGCGTGCGTGTGTGTATGTGCGCGCGTGTGTGTCTGTGTGTATGTGTATATTAATGAATTGCAAATCGACTGTGACTCCGAACTCATGAACAAGTTAACTGTTGAACATCAGAAACATTCAATAAACCTTGAAAATATTTGATCGCTATGTATTTAACATTTATTTTATATAACTCATATGCTCGTATAACTAGAAATACGACACTAATAACGGCTTTGTTAGACAGGAATTGGATGAAAAATATAAGAAGAGAGCATAAACGTCAACCTGTTGTACGTAAAAATTAGGACAAACGTTGAAATTCAGGAAAACATATTTCTCTAACGAGCAACCATCTATGAAACGTTAGTTATCAAACTAACGAACACTGTTTTTGTTTTCGTTTCCAAGTTAATGTATCTTGTTGCAGACAGACAATGAAACGCAGAGATTCAGATATGTTTTAACTAATGAAGGTTCAAATAAGATCCAGATTGTTGTGGTATTTGTACGATGCACATTTTCTCACATTATTTTCATTTACGGTTAGGCAATCTCCCTCGGTGAATCTAACAAAATATTTGTTTACATACACCGAATTCAATCTAATTTAACACATGGTGCTGTGAGTTCTTCGATTTTTAGAATTATATTCACGTACAGAGACACGCTGACACAGAGACACACACATACATACTACATATACATAAACCACAGACACACACACACACATACACACATACATACATACATACATACATACATACATACATACGCATATACAAACAATAAAGAATGTACATATGTGCGTATTATGTCTATGTATGCTTGTATATTAGTGTTTTTGCTTGACTATGTGCATATATATGTATATACATATACACACGCATATATATATATATATATATATATATATACATATGTATTATGTATGTATCTATATATAGATATATATATATATGTATGTATGTATGTATGTATGTATGCATGTATGTATATATGTATGTAAGTATACATATATATTTGTATATATATATATGTACATATATATATACATACACACACATGTGTGTACATTTATATATATATATATGTATACATATATATATAGATACAGATAAATATAGATATGCGTATATATGTTATATGTATATATCCATATATATACATATATATATGCGTGCGTGTATGT